>NW_008824360.1:2473944-2490823 GCF_000699105.1 Pygoscelis adeliae | reverse complement strand
TCTTCCCCGGATCCCACCAAACCATTTTTAAAAACTGGAAGGTGTTGAAAAGTTTTGTGAAAGAGAAGGTCAACAAACACAAGGAGGACTGGAACCCCTTGGAGAGTCGGGACTTCATTGACAGCTACCTGCAGGAGATAGCCAAGGTCAGCAACACGGAGCAAATCCTTTTGCAGCAGGGCTTAGAAATCAGGAGGGACGAGAATCAAGCCCAAATTCTCCATCTGAGCTGCCTGTGTGGCCATTTATAAGCTTAGGATAGACATCAGGTTCAGGGCACCCATCAGCGGGATGGAGGTGCAGGGAGCCACCAGCTTCTGCCAAAATCCTTGGGGTTGACTTGGACTAAGCCTGGTGTCAGGGCAGCCCTCGCTGTTCGTGTGGCACTAACGCACCTTTTTGTGAAGGACAACGGTGGTGGCAGCTTCCGGGAGGAAAACCTTGTGGCATGTGCACTCGATCTGCTGTTCGCCGGGACCGAGACCACTTCCACAACCATCCGCTGGGCTCTGCTGTATATGGCCATATATCCAGAAATTCAAGGTACAATTAGCAAAAGGCCAGTGTTTTCCCTTGCTTTTAGCCCTCACAGCTTCATGAAAGACTCTCTTTTTTGAGAGAAAAATTGGAAATCCCCCTGCACTCACACAAAAGAGGTGCAAACAGTGGCAGGGGTCCCAGGTCGGGCCTTGGGGGACCCTCACAGCAACCACCCTGCGTTGTTCCAAGGGTCTTTTTTCTTGGACCTTGGCTGATCCCTGCTCTTTCCCACCAGCCCGTGTGCAAGCTGAGATCGACGCGGTCATTGGGCAGGCACGGCAGCCAGCCCTGGAGGACAGGAGCAACATGCCCTACACCAATGCCGTCATCCACGAAGTGCAGAGGAAAGGCAACATCATACCTCTCAACGTGCCAAGACTGACGGTGAAGGACACGGTCTTGGATGGCTTCCACATACCGAAGGTAACCCCACTCCGGAGCGCTGGGACTTTAGCAAGAGACTTCCAGTTCCCCAGGCACATTTCACCGGGTCAGGTCCCTCCTGCGCAGACAGGAGGGGCAGAGCCACAGCGTCTCTGCCCTGTCCAGAGTTCACTCCTATTGAACATGTATTTTTGTTGTCCAAACAACAGTCTGTTCTCTGGCACATTGGTGTGTGCGGGGGGTGTCTCGCACCATTCATCGAGGCACAGATCTCATCTCACACAGCTTTTACAGGAACTTTGGCCCAAGATTACAGCAGATAAAAATGATGCTGATGAGGGAAAAATGTGGGTATATAATCATTGCACCTCCAAACAGACAAGTAGGACAAACCAGCCGTGCAGGGGGTGTTGGACAAATAATTGCAGCAGAATTTGACTACGGATGTTCTTCATGGAGAGGAGATTGGAAGACAAAAATGTCCCTCCTGCTGTCAATAACAGAGAAAGTGCAATTTATTTTTCTTTTTCTCCTCTTAGGGCACTGTTTTGCTCACAAATTTAACCTCCGTGATGTTTGACAAGAACGAGTGGGAAACCCCCGACACTTTTAACCCCAGACATTTCCTGAAGGACGGTCAGTTCTGGAAAAGGGAGTCTTTTGTGCCATTTTCTATAGGTAAGATTTGCTGGATTTTGGTGCTTCCATGCTGAGGAAGCACCAAACTGCAAAAGGCAAATGTTGGCTGCACCCTGGGAGGTGCCGCTCAAGCAGTGCTCACCCCAAAGCACCACAACCACATTCTGAGCTCTTTCTCGTCTCTCTTCACATGCACAGAAGAGAGATGAGGATGAATAAAAGACCATAAAAATGCCGGAGGCCCTAGAAACACCTTCACCAAGGCAAGAGCAGCGCTCTGTGCTCCTGCTCCCACATGGCTGAAGTCATTAGGGGCTTCACTGTTGCCACCACAGGGTACCCCAGCCAGCAGCTTCCTTGGAGAGATTGCTTTTAGAACCCATTTCCTGTACCAGCATCACACACCTCCTCTGGTAGCTCTCTTTGGTGTAGCTCAAACAACCCACCCCTCCCAGCATGGGCACATCCAGACCGTGCGTGTCAGCACAGCTTATCCAAGCAGGGGAGGATACAATGCCTGTGCATACCGTTACAAGCACATGCCCTCACAAAGTCATGCAATTTGGGGGGCAGCACATGCTGTAACACCAATGCCATTATTGGGGAGCTCAGTTTGGGCTGCAAAACTCATCCTGGGAAGGGGGTAACACAGCTGGACCACAGTCCTAAAGGAAGGCAGAGGCTTTTTTGGCAGCAAAAGCAGCTGGGCAGCCAGCACAGGCTGAGGATGCCATGGGTGGCTGTCTCTGCAGGGAAGCGTGCCTGCCCGGGCGAGGTGCTGGCCCGCTCAGAGCTCTTCCTCTTCTTCACGGCTCTGCTCCAAAAATTCACCTTCCAAGCGCCCCCGGACACCACACTCAGCCTCCAGTTCAAGCTGGGCATGACAATGACGCCACAGCCCTACAAGATCTGCGCCGTGCCTCGGTAGGGAAACCTTGGCCACCATCCTTGCAGTGAAAATCCTTTGGCAGGGATGCTGAAAACGAGCCCTCGGCTGCTCCCCTGGGCAGTGGTAACAACCACCACCTGGCTCCAGGGAGAGGCTGGGCAGTTTGTTTGTTTCTTTTAAAGCAATTGCAAAATAATTTCTTTTACAAGCGGACCTCGCACTCTATATCACATGAGAAAGGTGATCAGCCTGGGATCTGCCAGGGCACTTTTAGGTTTGCGATACGGCACTGTAAATGAATGAGGGGCTTGGGGCTTTCCTAATTTTATGATGGATGGCCACGCTTCACAGTGGCAAGAGAATGAGCAACACTTTAGAGATTGCAGTGTTCAAGCTGTGGCTGTGTACTGTGGAAGAGCAGTACCAACCTCTGATTTTAACTTTAATACAAGTAGTAAATGCCAAGATTTTTTGATTTTGTTAACCTTGACAAATAATCCGTTAGGAGATGGTATAGAGTAACTCTCTTTCTCGTGCATCAATAAATCCTTACTGAAACATTTTTGCCATGAAGCATTTTGCAAAGTGAAGAACAACGCAGGCAAGTTCCTGTGGCTGTGCTGGCTGTAGCCTTCAGCCACGCCCCGTGTTTCGGGGCGGGGGGTGGCAGGGGGCTGTGAGCCCCCCTGGGCAGGGGGGGCCACACAGCACCTGACCCATGTTGTTGCAGCATTGCTCTCCATTAGCAGAGAGGTTGGCACTGTAACAGTGAAGGCAATTTCTATGGAACTGATGAAAATAAATGACCCTGACAGTATGAGTAAAGTGGCAATGAAACCACCAAAGCCTGTGACCAGGTCCTGGCGTGCCACAGCAATTAACAGCGTGACACCCACATGGAGAACAGGGAGTGCTCTCCATGGTGACAGATCGCTCTATAAAACGTCTGTACTTGTAGCTCTAAAAGTCATGGGTCCTGCTTCCTAGACTGTGCTAAATCCTCCCCTATTTACCTGCCCAGCATCACTGAGCAGCCTGGGGGGTGGAGCGGTGAGCTCCAGCCACGCAGGATGCACAGCTAAGCCTGCTGAGCACAACAGTCTAATGAATAAAAGGGTCCCCTGGAAAATACCAGCAACAAATAACTATTATTTTAAACCATCACATGCAAGGTGAAACAGTACCAAGTAACCGTCACACTGTGGGACCTCAGCAAGGCCCCCAGGCACAAGAAGCTTCAGCTCCCAGTGGGGCAGGGGGCCGCCTGGCAGGAAGCCCCAGTGCAACACAGTGCCGGTAAACACACCTCCAGCTCCTGCTCACCTGCTGAGGAAGCAAGGAGAAAGCAGTCTTTTCCTGTTCATTTTCAATCTTTCCTGGAGTACTTTTTGTGTGTTCCTAGAGGAAGCAAATTTTTCCCAGTGTCTCTTCCAAGAATTAAGTCACCTCCTGAAGAAATTAAAAGCATCTTTTCTCATGCAAGCATTAATGCCCAGGTGGGTTTTAAATCCTTTTATTTTAACCTGCATTTTCTTCTCCAAGTGCAGAGGGGAGGCAGCATGGAAGGCTGGGCTGGCCCTGCAGACCTGCACAGAAAAGGGCAGAAACACCCTGTGGCCCCACAGCTGCACACTGGGGCCAAGCACAGCCATTCAATGTAAAGCAAAATTTATAGCAGGCAAACACGGCTTCTGGCAAGGCTCCTTCAAGCACAGGGCTTGGTGGGGAGGCTCTGTCCCCTCCTCTGATTTTCTGTGCCAGGCACAGCTGGGTACAGACAAAAAGGTTGGACTAAGATGCTATTTCTGGCACTTGAGGCTCCTGTTTCGCAGATTCATAAGGTGGAGACGTGAGAACATGTGGTGGGAACCAAACCAACCTATTTATAAAACGCAGGAGACTTGACCCGGTTCTCACTAGAAGTGGGATGAGACATCCCCAACCCCAGCTCTCCACTCCTCCTCCTCTCCCCATGCCAGTTGCCCTCCCGACCTGCTCCTGGCAAGGGGCTCCCACATCTTCCCTTCGCAGCAGAAACAAGGAAGTTCATTTGACTTTCTAGACCTTATGTTCTTTCTTTTTCTTCCTTGGGAGAAGCAGAAGGGGAAGGCTGGAAGCAGGCTGCATGCCTGGAATTGACTGGGAACAGGAGAGGGGAGCAGTGACAAGTTTCTGTTGTGTGCAGCATTACTCCCAAAGCACTTCCAGTTTGCAGGTGTCCTCTACCTTTTTTTTTTTTTTTCCTTCTTCTCCCACTCCTTGGCTCAGATTCCCATTTCCTCTCCCAGGCTGCTGCTGTATCCAAAAGCTTCCTCCCCCTCCTCCCCAGGTCTCCGCTGGGGAGACTGAGCAAAGAGCACATTTCAGAGGACGGTTTTGCACAGGGGCTCCTTGGATATTTTGCCCCCTCCACCAAAACCATCTCCCATGCACAGCTGACCTCACCTCCTCCCTTTCTTTGCGCTCGGGGCTGTACTCCCACACCTCTTTTCCAGGGACACCCCTTGCCTAAACATACAAACCTTCTGCTGCAGTGCTTGGCTCTTAAGGAGCTACCAGAAAAGCCATAAGCAAACAGGGTCACAGACCCAGGCTCTGCACAGGCAGTCTGCATTTGGACATAGCTTGTCGTGACGAAGCACTTGGAAACGGAGCCCTGCCCTGCACACACCACCCCTCACTCGCTCCTTCTGCGTTCAGGAAGGCAGCGGTGGCTATCAGTGTGTGTGCTGTGACAGATCACACAGGGGCTGAAAACATCCTGCAGCTTGGCTCAGGCTTCCTGCACAGCTGAGAGCCTCTTCCCTTCCCTTCTCCCTCGAACACACACCTGCAGTTTTTGTTCTTCAGTGTCTGAAAATGCTTTTAAGTCCAGCCTGAGAAAGAAGGAAAAATGCTTCTTTTGTATCTGGCCATTCACTTCACGCTCACTGGGACACTTTACCAGTGCAAAGGCCCTTCCATGTCGAGGTATCACGCAGCTCCCAATCCTCATAGAGGTAACAGCCCAAGGCAATAAATAACGGTTACTTACCAGTGTCAGGCTCTAGTCAGGCCGAGAATTGTGGTTCAGAGAAAGGGAAAACCAAGGTCTGTGGTAAAAACAGGCCTGAAACAGGGCCCCTGAAGGAAACTTGTGACACCTTCTCCTTGCTGATCTTCACTTTGAAGGGCTGAACAGCTGCCCGCTCTCATTCCCAACCTCACTTCTGGGTTGATGTTTGTGCTAAGGGAACAAGAAAGCTGTCAACGAGACTAAGAACTGGGCACATAAATAACCTGCAAAGCAGACTGAAGAGGGCAGTCAGTTTTCTTTTTCTAATAACAACAAGCATGGTGATTTAGGAGTGTGTTACCTGTCCTCTGTGTCCTTAGGTGGGGCTGAGGAGAGTAGGCAGAGATCCTAACTTATTTCAGTAGCAATAAGCAATTACTGAAGTCACTTGACAGCTAATTTGTGGTGGGTTTTAGTCTTTCCACCTCACAAGGTCCCTTGCCCTGCTTTCAGATGACTGTCAGCAGACCGAGCAGAGGTATCCAGCTTTGGGTGGGAGCAGAACTGTAAGTGGGAATGAACCGAAAAAAGGAGGGGAAGGTAGCACAACTCTGATTTGTTGTTACAGCAAAACATACATACACACATTATACGTACATGTTACATATCCTGTAACATGACATTTTAGATAGTGTAATTATATCAACATACAGACTCAGTTCATGTGTTGCCCAGAAGTATGGATGCTTACATCGGCTAGGGACCATTAAACGCATTGCTTGGAATAAAGACACCAAAGAGTTAATTTTAAAAATCTTTATGTGAATATAAAAGAATTCTTTCCAAAGAAAAATAAAACCAAAGTTTAAAAATTAGTGCAATTTTTAAAGTTCTATGCAACACAGTGTTTACATTTGTTTTAAACAGAAGATGTAGACACCGATACACTGAAAACCTTAACTCTAGCTTGACTAGTGGGGGGAAGGGAAAAAAGTTAAGAAAATTACTTTACTAGACATTACCAACTCTTAAACAATTGTTTTCATTTCCTAATTCCTAAACAATTTATGGCTACCTAGATAAAACATCAGTATTGCTTATATTACTTATTTCCATGTAAGTGTATATTGAAAATAGAGTACCCATATATAGATTTTTAATGAACAAAATCAGTTAGGTGAAAATTTATTTTCAGTGAACGTTTCTTAATCCACTACAATACAGTTGTTGCAAAAGAATCTTCTCAAAACTGCTACCTGATCCACCTTGAGTAAAAGAACCTACGAGTCCAAAATTTGTATTATTGCTACAAAACACTTCTTTTCCATAGTGGTTATTCTTAATCTTATAGAAAAAATATTAACAAATGATATGTCAATCAGAACATATTTTTGTTTCTTTGGATCTATATTACCCGTTTTACTGGAAAGTGGCTAAAGTTACTAATAATGCTGATTAAATTCAGCAATATTCAATGATTTCATCTCGTAATTTGAATCTGTTCCTAACTGTGCTGTCTGGGCATGATACAAATTCATCTTGCAGCAGAGACAAGTAGCCTCTTTCTTCGTCCTGCCTCAGCAGTGGTGCACATTACGTCAAGGAACGTTGTATTGACATTGTTCTGCTGCTGTGTGTTGCATACAACTCAGCTGTAACACAGCAATGCTATTAGTAGCTTTTTGTTTGACATGAATGAAGTTAACGTTAAAATGATACTTATTCTAATGATCCTTTCTGCACACCCAGGAGAGCTGAAGTGAATACAGCACCATGGCTTATAATCACATACTTATTTCTACAGATCGGTTCCTCATTCATAGCACGTAACCCAAGTTTAACCAGTTATAAACCAGCCACTCAAACAGGTTCTCAATCCCAAAGAAACGCTTAAATTATATTCACAGGCTTAACTTTTAAACAGTTTGGAAAAGTCCCAAATAAGTAAAATTTTATCCAACACCTGAAAACCCGATTCATTTTTGGCAACCCCAGAAAGACTATTGGGCACAATCGTGCCCTGAAAAAGGCTGATCCCTGTCTGCAGTTCTGTATTTAAATTCTTCCATCGCTAGTCAGAAAACAAGCTTCCAACTAAATGATAGGGAGGTTCTTGGTTGTTTTTGGTCCCAGGGTCTGCAGTTTTGAGAAGTGTACATCAAAGACATTTGCTCCAAGTTTTTCACTATTCAGCACCTGATATGACTACTGACGCAGCTCTACTACTGTGAGAAGTACAACAAATGCATCAAGTCTACTAACTAGATGAGTATTTGAAAGACGCCCATGAAAAGTTTCCATGCTGTAAAGAACAAGGGTTAAGAGATCCATTCAACACCATCAGTGACAGTTTCACATTTCACTAGAACACACCGAAGTACCAGGCTTTAGAAATGTAAATATCTTGCTAAGACTTAGTCTCCTGTTCCACTGCTCACCACCATCTCCCACACCACTAGCAGATTAAACAAGCAATTGTCTCTTAAAAATACAAACCCCAATAATACCACTGCAGCAATACAAGACCTCAAAACCCAAGAGGTAGTCCAAAGAAGCATAGAGTCCTGAAGAACACAACCTGACAGACAAAACTGTCCAACGGCAGTTTGTCTGGCATATTCTCTGCTCACACCACATTTAGCATGAGACTGGCTTTTAAACAATGCCTTGTGTAGACAGAAGTTTTGAAAGAGGAAATCTCCGTTGAACGCCTAGATGTATAGCACTGTAAAACTATCACCACAACTAAGAAGCAACGCTAACTAAGTATTAAAAATGAATACTTCCCTTTTCTCTAGCATTGCATGCAATGCCCAATAAAGAATTTAAGATGCTAGGGAAGGAAGAAATCAAAGAACAAGCCATACTGAGAGGCATGCAAAATGGAAGACTACTCAAATTTCACAATTCAAATCATAAATTCTGCAAAGCTTAACCCCGCTCTCAAATTAAAGATGGCCTTAACGGTGAAGACAGACATACGCTTTCATTCACGCATATGGTTGAGTTTTATATGAGATCATGGACTGGTACAGCACCCTCAAATACTTAGTTTAAGTGTATTCATTTTATTTTAAGGGCTGCTGTAATTTTATTTTATTTAACTATGGGTATAATGAATTTGTTCTAGACAGTTTGCAAAGAAGAATGGACATTAACAAGTTTCCTAAAAATACAGTTCACAACAAAAATAAGACATTTCGTAAATAAAGTGACACAAATTTTGTGAAAGATAGCAACTTCCCGCACACAAATTTCAGATATCAATCCCCATTTCATCGTCTTCGATCTAGATACTGCAAAACTATTATAGTTTATGCACTTTTCTCCCTGCCAACAAGCTTTGCTGCCAACAACTACCAAAGCTATCTTTCATTCATCTGCCTAGCACAGCCAGCTCAGAATAACGGAAGTGAAACTACATTTAAAGAGGAAAATCAATTTCTACGCACAGGGTTGTATAAATAACTGGAAATAAATGAGGTTCCTTCCCATCTAACCACCTTTCTGCAAAGAAATGCAGTGTACAAATATGCCAGACTTTTAAAACATAGCCCAGACTTTTGAATTATTATAATAGCTTTTTTTCTTACACAGGAAAAGACAGCTTATTTGGCTTTAGTAAATTCAACATCTTAAAGACAGGTTCTCCTTAACGTATATATGCAAAAAACTTAATATTTTCTTTTTCAAACAAAACTGAGTAATTTTGCTTCTCACTTGAGATGATAAAACAAATCCTGGCTTCTGTTTTATAACAAGTCAACTGGTACTACACCTATTTTTTTCTTTTTCTATAAATGCAAGTATTTTCTTGCTTTTAAAATTGTACTTTGTATTCTAAAAAAAGTGTTTTTTAAAACATGGTACCAATCTTTTAAGTTTATTTTTAGAAGAGCCCAGCAAAAATGCCCAATATTGCCAGTTTCCTGAAATACATTTTTGCATAACATCTTCCCATTACAAAAGTCAGCTTTCTAGCCCAAACCCATTAAATAAAGTTTTAAATATATAGTGCCAATTTTTATATTTACAATATATTCTGAAGGCAAATATAAATCTTTTAAGTTGTGCTTGTAAATACATACTGCAGTTATTAAATCTACTTCTACTCGGAAAACTATGTGCTACCTTCTAGACACACCACTGATCAACTTAATCACTTCTTGATTGGTTCTGATGTTGAATTTGCAGTTGCCCACCATTCTAACCTCCTCTTTCATCAAGTAGTTTAAGTGGAAGCTATAAAACATTTAAGGACACTTTAGCATGTAAGTTTTCCTCATGGTCCTTGTGGTTTAATCAGATGTTGCACCCGGTACTTTAACAGTGAGATTCCTTCTGGTATTGGTGACATGACGCTGTTGAGCTAGGAAGGAGCGTCCGGGACCATCTCTGCAGGCACCACTACTGCCAACCAGTCTAGCTTCCATGCCTAGCTTCTGAAGAGTTAGGCTCTGCAAATAAGTTAAACAACATTTACACTATAGCAAAAGCAGAAGAAAAAAATTGGCCATCTTTCATACACAAAGCTCATGCTTGCTTAGTATGCACGCAGAATTTCCTTTACTGTATTTCTTATATCCCCTCTTGCTGCCATAAAAAGGTATGAACCAATGCTGAAGAAAATAAGATTCATTCACATTCATATAGAATGTGTTAATTTTAGTTTATTGTAAAGTTGTTCCTTTATTAAGTCATTTAATTTTACTTTCCTTTTTTGATTTCCCATTCCAGTCTGTCTTTATGAAACTCTATTTAAACATTGCTTCATATGAAGATGAACAACTTTCTCCAGGCCTTTTCACAGCAATCTAACGTCAAACGTTCTAACAACCTTTGCAACAGTACTGCAGGATGAGAAGATGGCTCTAGCTTTATTTCACAAATACTGTGCTAAAGACACTGAACATCTAAAGCAGGAGCCTGGAAACCTTTTGAACCACGGCCTCCCTTTGTCTCAAGCCCGAGAACTTCAACAACAAATGCTACTGAACATGCAGGAATTTAGCCTGCTAAATCCAGATGGAAGCTTGTGGCAGCAAATAGTACATTACTAACATGGAAGTCACTGCCTATGCCAAATTTTAAGTCTCCTGTTCCAAAGCACAGAAGACAAGCAGAAAACATATAACAAAATAATTTTACAAAATAGTTGGTTGTTCAAGTATTTCCCTTTACGCTGCTATCAAAAATATTGATGCTGATATTTCCCAAGTTATCTCAATAGGATTGGAAATTCCAGCTAGAACTCACTCAAGTCTGCATTCTGCTTGAAGTCATAATTAGCAAGTGGAAGAGTGATCTCATTTTAAATTGGAACTCTCAGGCTTTGTTCCTTTCCTTAGACATGAAGGACATGTTTTTAGACATGAAGTCATGCTAATCTGCAAGTTCGATTTTTCTGCCACAAGTAGCTAAACTACTAGCTTTCTCTCCTAAGCACCAGTTTATAGTGAATGTAAAAAGAAAGAAAATGTAAGATTTAACTGTCACATTTAGCAACATGTGTTTTTCTGATTTCTGAGATACCAACAAACAAACTTCTGACTCACCTTATTGTACCATGCAGTTACAATTAGCTTTTCCTCATAATCACGTAACTTAGCAAGTTTGTATTCAGCCTGCAAGCAGACAATAGAGAAGACAATCTCAATTAAAACACAAAAATAATCTGCATAAACTTACTGCAGTCTATCGAGTGAAATAAACACATGCAGCAGAAATGCTTAATATGCAAAATAACTAGAAGACTTAGAAGTGTAAATAAAGATACTTCCATAAATGACTATGAGAGAAGTTATAGACTACTTCAAGAAGAGGCTAAACTTTACACAAGTTGCAGTTCAACTTAGAAGCATACTTTGAGGGTGTGTGTGTGGGGGGGGAATGCATGAAAGTCTAGGGTGTATCAGAATGTCTATAAATAATTTAGTAATTTTTTTACCTGAAAGGCAAAGACAAGAATGTACCTCTAGTGGCTGAATATTCTTATCATGTTACTGAATTGCTATTATATAGTATACTTACCTAGTACATACACATAAAAGAAATCTGAGGCCACAGCATTTATAAAGTCAGACCTTTCAGCCTACTAACTCGTGTTGAGGAATTTTGTATTTGCTCAGGTAACTATTCGAACCAGTCCCATCAATATTGCTATAAAACTGACTGCAGCATCTCCCACATGTTTTTTGGTCCTTGGACAACTGTCAACAATCCTTTCAGGATTTCAGCCAAGCAGATTTTACTCTTTATATAGTTTCAAGAATTCCAGTACATGAAACCACTGATATCAGAGGTCTAGTAAGTAAAACAAGTTATTGCTCAAATACCTAGTCCCTCATACAAACTAAGCTACATTACTACTGAAAAAGGTCAGACTCTGCAGCTCTGTACAAGTTACCGTAACACGACAAAACTGTTAGTCTTATGAAGTATTTCACTTACAGCTTTTCAGAGGGTTTAGAAAGAATCCAAATTAGAGTTTCAGCTGTACGTTGAAAAACACTGTTGAAAAGTAAACTGCTCTGACAGACTTATACTAGGATACAAGGTTAATTAAGCCAAACTAAAAATCTCTAGGTTTGAAGGTCTGTGCAGTTTCTAACTGAATGCAGCATTGAAGGGTACTGGATCATTAGGAAACAGTAACTTTAGTGCCTAATATCAGAGACAGCAGAACATATTAGAAGTTATTATTAAATATACGTAAATTTTTACCTCTAGGGTTTCGATTTTTTTGTCTTTCTCCATTATCTGTTTTCTGAGCAACATAATTTCTGCTGATGCTGGATTTAGCTTGGGGTCTAAGGTTTTTATCACCTGCACAAGGCAAAACAAAAGCATTACAAGTCAGGTTTGATTCTCAACAGCTCTGCATCTCATTTGCTCACAGTAGAAATATGAAAACAGACTGAGCACTAGTCAGGCAATTATAATGAAAACTAGGCTGTTACACTGTACAACAGAAGATATCAAAGTGTACAACGGAATCATTAATGCGCCTCATGCTTTAGCCTAAACCCCATTCTCTCATACACTTAACTGACTGCAGTTGAGCAATTTGACTAAAAATGCAACATATAGCTACTAATTTTAACTGGGAGGTGGAAGGGAGGGGCTTAAATCAATCTGTTTAACAATTTATGAGGGAGGAATGTATATGTTCAGAAATATGCCACTCACATTTCTTGCTTTCTCAAGGTACATTTTATATCTTTCTTCCATTGCTTTCATATCATCATCTTTTTTTCGCAAAGCTGCTTCCAGCTCTCCAATCTTCTGGGCTATTTACAGAAATTATCAACAAAGACATAAAAAAAAAATAGACATGGTACTTTCAAGGCTTCTATGTTCTCTTGATTTAACCACCCCCCAAATAAACTTTCTAGCTACTACATAATTTCCTAAGTCCTTGTTTTTGTTTCAATTATACCATAAGGTCCCACCTGACCCTGAATTCCCATTTTGCAGAGTATTGTTCAAGAAAATTAAGCCCTCATAAACCTCTCCCTGCCCACCACCATGTGCAAAAAAAACCCCTCTCCCCACCCCTGTTTCAGGTTTAAAGCTAAGCTCTAGCAGAAAGTCTTATCCAGACAAGCACCCCATAGCCCAGTGGCCATGGGAATCATTTCAGAAGAAACTTAACATAGTCTCATAAAAAAACCCCAAAAAACCCACACAAAACAACTTACGGTTCTGACTAACATCAGGCTGGAGTTCTGCAAGATCAGCCTCTTTCTTCTGTAACTCATCATGAACTTCATTCAACTTTTCCCTACGAATGAAAGGCTGGGCTAAGGATTAAACTCACAAATAATTCCATGCACGGTTTTAAGAGCTGAAAGCCGAAACTTGATGCGGAAGTGTTTAAACAACTATTTTAAACTCTGGCAATTCTTTTGAGTTTAAATAGAAATATTAGATGTATTTTTGAAGAACCATAGAAGTTGTGACTTCTGAATTCAGTCTCATTTACCTAAAACTAGAAACAAAAAAACCCCTCTATCATCTCCCTAGCAGGAACTCCATCTGTTGAAATGATGGAAGTATTTCAGAAGAATGAAATATGTTCTGAGTCCAGAAAGAGTGATGGTTTCAGCAGTCTGTTGTAGAATCAGAACAGTTAAAATGCTATTGGTGATGAAGAGACAGTTAAGTGGATCCTAGTATTACAAGATTATCGTGATCAGAGCAGACAAAACTAGAACGCTAACAACTCACTACATGCATGATTCTCAAATCAGTGGCTTAGAAAAACAAGACATCCCTACAAAGACTTAGGCAGTTTCTGTGCTACAACAGTCAAATTATTTAGCATAAATAAGTTATTGTGGATGCATGTGCCTTACTTACATATGTGCTGCCAATTTCTGCTTCAGGTTGCTAGACTACAAAAGGAAAGAGTTAAAATTCAGTTATATTTCAGTATTACATATCATGCAATGTTGAAGTGCTCTTACAAATCAGCCAAGAATACTTAGCACACCTAAATAAATCAAACCAAATAGATCCTAAGAAAACTGCATTTTTCCATGCATTTCTGTAACAGCATTCATATTTTTTGCATCGCACAGATACCAATTCCAGCATCTTTTTTCTTTAAAGCTATCCTTCTCACTATATCACCATTTAACGATAAAACTAGAGATTTTTAGAAGTAAAGTAGAAGGCAGAAGAGTTACAGTTCCTTAATGAAGGCAGGGGGAAGGAATCACATAAAACATGAGCTTTTCAACTGAAATGCATTTGGTGTGGAGGTCTTGTGGATTCTCATACTAGAGAGACTAAACTCATCTGCTCTGAATACAGTGGAGCCAAGTCTGTGTTACCTAAACTGAGGGAGTTGTTTTCAGGCAGGAGAGATTTTTTAGAATGCATTGAACAGCCTCAATTGTTTAAGACCTTTGCTTGTAAGGTCTTTAGAAAGGTGTGTGTTTGTTCAGGGCCGGGGGGGGAGGAGTGGGTTGGGTGACCCAAAGGGGCTTCAGAGCTTGCTTACTCTTACTACTGCATAAACTAGTGCGTTTCAAACTAACTTAAAAAAAAAAAAAAAAAAGCAGCCCCAAACCACAACCCTTGCTTTTTTTGTGTTTTTCAGCACCGGCCCACTGAAAAAAAAAAAGAAGAGGCCCATCTAAACAAAAGACTTGATGTTACACTGAAGGATTCTGAACAAAACTGGCAAGGTGTCTTCAAGGTCAAGAAGCCTGAACTTTCACTTACTCCTTCAGCCTTGGATCCCTGCTCCTGTAAAGTCTTTTGCAGATCTTCAATCTGCTGCTGTAACTCCCCAATACGCTCTTCATTTAGCCTTTAAGGAAGAAAAGGCAAGACAGTTATTACCCATCTAAATAGATCACAACAGACAGATTTTTCTGTTTCATGTCCGGATGATAATTTTTCAGAGGGTCTACCCAGCAGGACTTATGCCACAGAGAAACTAATTTCAAGTGCTTTTAGTTTGACTTGAACTTCTCCTGACACAAATGCATGGCAGCTTTATTATACATTTTATAATGAAAGACCTAAAATCATTTTAAGTTTTGAGAAACCTTAACTACCCAAAATTCTCATATCCTAGTAAACCACTTTCAGCATTCATTAACTGATAGAGAAATTCAGACCATATCCCAGTGTTACAACATGATTAGTTTGAAGTTCTAGAAATCAAGTTGACATCCATTCTTGGTCTACCAAGAATCATTCAGAGATAAGATTTTTTTTACACTTTCTTCAGGGTACACTACATACAGGTCTACCACATTTTACACCACATTTAAGCTACTTTCCTTCTTGCTTGCTTCATAACCCTTCGTTAACGATTACACTGGCGAAAGAAAAAGGATAGCTGGCTTCCTGCACAGTGCTATGCTACATATGCAAGCCACAAGGCCACTCCGAAGGTCCAGAAATCACTTTTTGTTATATTTTAAGTTGCTGTTTCACCCATTACCTTTTCTCAGTTTCTAGTTCATTCACTGTCCGATGCTTTTGCTCCAGCTGTTCCTGGAGCTCTGTAATACGTTCATTTTCTGATCCTTCCTGTTGTAATAGAAGCATCTTATTTTCATGCTGCAGCCGAATAAACATTTCTCTGAATCAAAAACAATTTAAAAAGTCACTGTTAATTAAGAAAAAGGTGACTAAGAGTATGACGTAATATTCCTGTTTGCTCCCCCAACCTTAAAGTGAACAAAACAAGTTCTGCTTAAGGATGTAGTTGGGGTAACAATGCAATTTTTTAATTAAAAGGTAACTTACACTTTTCAAACATCACAATAGTTTTTTTTTTTTTAAGAGATATGAACAAAGTTTTAAATTAAGTCACTCCAAACCCAGATTTTATTGTGCCTTTACGTTTCACTCTGTCAGACTTTAAAAGTAATATTAGCTAGCCTTTAGCTGTTCTGTCTTAATTGCTGTGTATTATTTATTTATTCTGTCTGCCAGTGGCAAGATAAGAATTGTTTCACTCCTTAAAGAGGATGTTTCAAGCCAAACTTTATATACAGCAATCTGATATGCTTTTAAGAAAGAATGCAAAGTAATTACAGTATGGGGAAATAATTATTAACAGCTACATGGAGGTCCAGACAAGCATCACTGAGGGAAAACAAGAAATGGGATACAGAGTCATGTTGCTGAAAATACTGAACTTTCACAGAGACAATATTATGCCCCACCCGTGAAAATCCCAAAACAACCTCAACCTTTTTGTCTTACCTGTATTCCACTGGCAGAATTTCAGCAGCAAGATTCTCATGGATTTTAACACGAGATGCACCTGAAATTGCATGGGAAGTTTAAATTAACGAACTTAAGGAAATCACTAATATACATAAAAAAGCCTCTGAAGATAAAGCAATACCTGTTTGACTCAGGTGATCCTGCTGCATCTGTGAATACCGTAGCTCTTCATTTGTCTCTTTTAATGCATCACACTGTACTATCAGTCTCTAAGAAGATATATTTGAGGTGGAATTAAGTCATACTGCACCACTTCAAGACCAAATAACATTAATCAGGAATAGTACTGACACACACACATTTTTAAGATGTATTTTATGTTTTATATGTGTGTAAACACAGACACACAAGGCGCTAAACTTCATTTTTATGGTAGCACTACTTCTGGGAAGGTCTTCCCTCAAGCAGAGCATTTGAGAGAGATTTATTAGGTGTTCAAATAAATTCTCATTCAAGAGACTTACCTCTTTTTCTTTGATTAAAGCTTCATGTTTTTCTTCAAGTCGCTTCATTTCAAATGCTAGCTTATCAGCTCTTTTTGATTCTTCAGACAGTTTGTTATGAAGCTCCTGGACCTTTTCATAAAAAGACTATATTCAGCACATGAATACTGCAAGATGTTACCTTTAAAAGCTATGCCAAAACCTTCACTCCTGACCAGTTCAGCCAAAATAAAC
>NW_008824360.1:2454995-2473920 GCF_000699105.1 Pygoscelis adeliae | reverse complement strand
TTGCTGTTTTTTTTGTTTTGCCTTTTGGGGCTTTCTTTAAATATTTAACTCCTGCATCTCTTAATTACTACTGAAATAAGTGAAATTGAAATAAAACTTCTACGGTTAAAAATAAATTTCCATTAAGAAAGTTAAGAATATTACATAAGTGATCTCAGTAATAGCTGAACAACCTCTCCCAGGCACACAAATTACCTCAGTTAAACTAAAGAAGAAAAGCCTGCAAACCATGGACAACCAGTCAGTTGAGGGGGCAACTACAGTTAAGCCTGCTAGTTTAATAAACAGGGAAAACCAGGAAGTGAATGGCAGAGTATGAAGGAGTTTTCACAAATAAGAAATTCTAAGGGGACAATACAGGTTAAGCCTATGGGCTGTTAAATTAAGCTGTTCAATTTTTTTTCATTAAAACATAATTGAAATAATTTTATTTAGGCAAGATGACTATCTGAGGAAAAAGTAACATCTTAAGTACAGATTCAACCTTACCTGTCTCTTGTAGGTTTCTAGCTGGGCACGTGCTGCATTGGCTTTCTTCAGTTCATCCTCCAGACTGACTGTATTGTGCATATACATCATGTTGGTTTCCTGCAGAGATTTGACTTGTCTGCGGAAGTCATTCAGACCCTGTAGCTTTTTACGATACACTTCAACAGTTGATTCCAGCTTACTTGCCTTGTCTGCAGTAGTCCTTAAAGTATAAACAGGAATTAGAAGAAAGAGTATGTTTCTTCAAAAGATTAAAAAAAAGTCAAATTCTGCTTTCATGTACATTCAAGCTATTTTCAAAGAGAGATGCAACGTGCTTAACAGCAGAGTTAAATCTTGCTGCTTTATTTTTAAATGCATAATCAATGCAAACTTGCATTATGCAAAGCTTGCTTATAAAAATTGAAATCACCACAGGGTTTAAGTGGGAGTAAGACTGACAGTCATATGCCTGAAGTACAAGCAAACGTTAGTATAGTATGTCAAATATCTCTAGGGAATTCTGTGGGGTGCAATGTAAATGCACCACAACATCCTGTGCTAGGTAGTCATCTCAAAGTACTGGTACCTGGTAAGGAAAAACACGCAGATGTTCTTATTGCGGGGTTATACATAATTAGAACGAATTGCACTATGAAAATGATCATTAGCAGATATGACCAAGAATTACCAGCTGATCATTAACAAAAATCTACATGGTAAGGAAACATTTAGATCATAAATACACAAATTAATTTTAATATCTGTGTTTAGTATCTGCCATCTTATATCACTAGAAGCTAGTACAAGAAAATTATGGAAGAAAATCTATAGTTAAGATTTGTTTCAGATGTTATTTGAGAACCAGTATAAGTTAAACACCTGAAACCACTTTTCTTTCCATATTTTATTCATACTATTTTATGAACAGCAAACCTGCTTTTGCAATATGATTTGCTTTGGATATTTCTTGGGTGGTCTGGTATTTAGTTTACACAAGCTGGAATGTTATGTTAAATTCTAATCAAGGTTATTGTGTATTTCATCTTCATTTTGTTAATCATCTTCCTAACCTAAATCTAGCCTAGAATGCTGAAGTTCTAGCTGCGTATATGCTTTTCTACATCAGAAAAGGCAGCCTCTTGCCAACACAAATGTCCCCTTAATAACAATGCACACACCCCCTAAAATTTTCTTAATTCTTGCAGAACTTCAGCCTTCCATCCCACATGAAGAATAATAATTTCTGTATTCATTAATCCTGCTTCACAGAAACATTCCATGTTGCTATTCTTACGCAAACAATAGAGGCTATGCCTGAAAGCTTGCACTCCATCTCTGCTTTGTCAAAGGGCCCTTTTCCAACATTTATTTTAGATCTCATTCAGATAAGATCTATCTGCAGAAGTAATGCCTCAGAAAAAAATCTTGTTAAATTCAAAGCCTTGGATTTAGTCATTAAATCCTCCTAACGTGTGTGTGGGGAGCACTCTCTATTACATACCTAAGAATATCATTTTCATCTTTCAAGGCTCTAGATTCTTCTGCCAAAGAGGTTAGTTCATTGTTTCTATGTTGCAGTTCAATCAATTGTTTTTCTAGGTCTTCACAATGGACACGATAATCATCTTTTGCAGCTTCAAGCCTAACAGATCAAAAACAGGAACTCTGTTAAGAACTCGTTATTACACATTTTTCATTTAGTGCTAGAACTACTAAAAATAAATAAGACAAAGGAAACCTGTTGATTTAAGTAGCCAGAAAAATGCTACTGTAAGCATGGAACATTTTATTGTCTACCTGTTAGATCTAATGGATTGTATACTGCAAATTTACCATATCAATATCAAGGGATCACATGAAAAGTGATTTTTTTACCCCATAGGGATCACACGGAGAAAGATTAATACATAAAAGAAATCAGTACAGTGAAGAGATATGGTAGTTTGGGGGGGCGTTAGGGGTTTTTTGTTTACACACAAATCACTTCGGCAGGCATTTTCTGTCTTCCATCACCTTTTTCGAAGTGTCAAATGGCTACAATATGGCAATTACAAAGTAATTATTTTCTACAACAAGTAACAGTTTCTTTTTCTTTTTAAAGGTAAGGACTGTCTTTAAAATACGTTTATACAGTACTAGAAAGCTTTTATAGCAAAAGAAATTGAGATGGAAAATCCTGAAAGAGTACCAGAAATTCTCAGGATATATTTGACATGATAAGCGGGGGATTTTTGAGAGAAATCATTTCATACCTGAAGTTTTCTTCTTGCAGTTGTTCCAGCTGCAACTGTGCATGAAAATACTTTTTTGCAACCACAGTATTTGGATCATCAAGAGAGTCATCTAATTGCTCTAGCCTGTCATTCATAATCTCATTTTCTGACATCAAGCTGTTTTTTTCATCCTGGAGGGCAGCCACCTAGTGCAGATAAAACAGCATCAACATTTTAAGACCTGTCCAACTGGAAAGAACTGAAGCAAGACAGCAGTATGTCACCAAATTAGTTTACGAGAAAGGTTGAGCGTTTAGAAATTTTAGAACGTAATTTACATAGCATACTTGAGCATACAGATGCTTTAGTGTATGACAGTTATGAAGCACTAAAGGAAAAGTCCCTCTAAAAAAAGACAAATTTTTGTAACTGAAACCATGGTAAAGGCAGACAATGTGATACAGAGAGAAACTGGTACTTCCATTAAAAAGGATACCATGGACGCCATACAAAAAACTTTAAGTACTAGTGTAAAGGTACTCTCCATCTTGCTTGTACTTAACAATAAAAAGCAGGATGGCACTGGCTAGCACACTAACACAGTACTGCCGTGCGCTCAGCAGTGAATGGTTGCGCAAGAAGCGGTTTCAGGTGCCATAAGCTAGTAAGCACACACACAAAAGAAAAAAACCTAGACAGCTTCATATAGAGCATGCATTTTTTGCAACAATCAAACAAGTTTGATATTGAAAGTGTTCACAGCTAAGCAAATGAGAATACAACACTTTATTGAAACGGTGAGTATATTAACAGCCATAAAATGGGGAAGGATTAAGAGGATAGAACCTTTAAAGTTTTTCTAGTGAAAGCTGTTGTGTTAATTTTAACATCCTGTCAAACATAAGAGCATGTAGCATGTGTTAGTTAACTGGCATTTAAACAGGGACAATATGCTTTTTGGGTTATGTTTTCCTGAATCATAAAGAAAACCTACCTTTCTTAAACTCTTGGAAAATATCAAGGAAGACTGAGACCTTACAAGTGAATTTATTAAGAATTAGTTTAAATGAGAAGCATCAGTCAATATTATGGCTTCAAATAAATAAAATTAAAAAAACATATGGTGACATTATTAGATTAAACATCAGATATAACCTACAGTATGCAATATTAAGAAACCATTTGTTTGTGATCATAATTTACAAGTCTATCAAACAGATGTACGAAACAAAACAGCAACTAATCTACCACTTCATTAGGTCCTGGCTTTCTAGGTTCACTCCTTTTTACATACCAGATGTCACTTTACTATATACATGCACACACAAACACCTGTGAGTAGAGAGCATATCTGAGCCTTGCTCAGCATAATACTTCCTTCCTGTTCAAGGTTCAGCCACTCCTTAAACATGCACAACATTCACGCTAAGCGGATAATGTCTTGGACTTTAAAAAACAAAAAACAAAAAACTTTCATACAACTCGGAGCAAGTTTTTCATCTTTTCTCAGTTCCTTTCTGATAGCTTTCTCTTCTTCTTTTCTATTATTTCAGTGTAACAGAAGTGGTGTCAAAGTCAACACAAATTATGAAGAGATATTTAAAAAACACGTCCCAGCATTAAAGAGCTATGGTGTCATTAACTCATCTGTTTGTACTCAGCAGTACCTTTCCCTCGAACACTTTTCATGCCTTCACCTGGCCCATGCTATGTTATGAGCAATTGGCTTTGTGTAACCTATCATTAATTAATAGAGAAATCTCGAAAGAGAAGTTTGTGGGAGACAGGACAAAGCCTGGGACTTCTCTAGTGAGACATACCAAGTCTCCTAACGGAAGCAAGTAAATTGTTATCCCAGCACCGCTACAAGCGAGAGCTTTTGAACAGTGAACACACTTTTTGAAGTTTATCAACTGTAGTCTGAGTTCAGCTGTCAAATCAATCCTCTTGCCCATTTAAAAGAAATCATTTTCTCCTGCAGATTCTGCTCACAAGCATTTTTATATCTCTGCTTTCACTAGGAAGCCTTACTTACTACTGCCTCAAGAAAACAGGCAATGAAATATCAATTCAGTTCTACCAACAGCTTCCTGGGCATGGCAATTAGCTATGAGCTACTTTATATATAATGTATTCTACTTTTTCAGTAGTCATTACCGGTAAGAAATGTGAAACTGGCCTCTGGTTTTGTGGGGTTTTTTTTTTCAGAGACTAATACAGCCAGTATAGCACTCTGGCTCCAATAAGAAGATGCCACCCAAATGTTCCCTTTGTACAGAATGAAATCTGAGTTGAACTGCCTTACCAGATAAACCTCTTTCTATTCTCAGATTATAGTGTCATAAAAGAGGAATCAGACTTAGGGCTAACAAATGGATTTTTTTTCTTTTTTCTTTAAAAAGTTGATTGAAATGCAAGTTCCTGTTTATTGTTATGAAGCCCTCTCTCCTTTTTCTAAAGAGTGATTTGATTAACTTCCATATCCATTAAAAACAAAAAGTAGGCCTATTATCAGTGTGGTTTGAAAGGATCTATTAGTTTCCATGATTTTTATTTCCTGAAATATCCCCCATGTTGCAACTGTGTTCAAGAAAAAGTTAGTAAATTTTAGATAAATTTCAAATTTTAGTTTTTCCATCAACTCCTATTGAAAACAGCATCATTTTCCTACTATTAAATCTAATGACTGATTATTACATGAACTGGATTTTTTGGACACAGTTCAGAAGACTAGAGGAAGCAGTGACTAAAAATGAAATGGGCATGATAACATTGTTCTGATGGCTACCTGCTACTAAGGGTAAACATAAAAGCTAGCAGACCAACCAATCTTTGAGTTAATAGTTGGCACAGGAGCTCAGCTTACACTTCCATCAGAAACTATTTCCAGTAATTGCATTTTGAAGTACAGAATGATTGCTTTTCCCCCCACAAACAGCTAAGAATTCTCATAGAAACATAAATAAATGCAAAATTCACTTTGCTGTTCAGAATTTCTGCATCTTAACAGCAGCACCACTACATATTAAAGAAATAAGTGACATGGTGTTTCTTACCTGTAAATCTAGCTCTTGACATCTTTGTGCCAACTCTTCTTTTTCCGCTAGTGCTTCCTGAAGATCTTCCAAAGCTTTTTTAAGCTTTTAAAAAATAAAAAATAAGATCATTCCGGCCCATATCTAAAGTACTCACAGTTCTAGCTTCCAAAACGTCTCCATTGCTTATACCAATTGTTTAAGAAGGATGTTAGGTACACTGACACAGAAACCTATATATACACTGTTAGATCAAGATCTCTGTTCATTTCACCTGCATTTTAAATTACTACCACATGTAGTAAGTAAATTATTGAAACTCACAGTAACATCCAGATTCAACACAACAACTTAGGCTAAAAGCGTAACAAAACCAAACACAGGAGCATTCATGTTGTCACAATTTCAAAATCCCTGCCTGTTAAATCAAATGCCCTTCATCTCAGAATAGAAAGAGTGATGCTCCTTTATGGGCAGGTACTTTTAAAGACAACTTCATTTTATGTGCAACACCTTGCAGTGTTCAGGTTACCAAGAATTTTCGTGACCCCTTAAAAATAACCTGAAGTGTTTAGCCTGACATGGCTGAGCCTTGATGTACCCCTAGCTCTTCTCGCAATGTAGGTTTGCATTGGCCGGTTTTACCCCATCCAGGAAGATGACATAGCAGTTGCTGTTTGTTTGTGGTTTTTTTTAAAGAAGCTATAAAATAGCACATAACTTTTCACTTAATTAGCGCTGAAAAATAGCATTACTTTACTGTATATTCTCTGCCTACATCAGTATGTTGCTCTGCCCTTTGTGAACCAGTATGGTTTAATCAAATCAGCTCTGAGTGGAAAACAGACCAAGCAGTTTGTGCAGATAGAAGACAAAAGAGTGCAATTTTTGTTGAGGTTGTTTTTTTTTTTTAACTTTTAGAATTGGAGGGGAAGAGCAGCTGTCTTCATTTAAGAGATGGCAAGATACCAACTTATTGTTCAGGCTTGACCTACAAAAGCAACAAATATTAGGCAGTTACCTGCTGTTCCATTTCACTTGATGCATCACTTGTGGAAGGACCCGTTATCTCCTTGCTCATGAGCTACAGAAAGAGGCCACAGGAAAAGAAGGTTAGATTAGAGGTTAAATATCTTTAAGCTCACTGTCTACTGAGTACCAATTGTATTTTCCACTGTGTCCTTGCATCCCTTCAATATATCAAAACAGATTAATAATAATAAAAAAAACCACCTCATGGTTGGTAAAGGATTTAAACAAATCTAGAATAAGATGACTTTTTTTTACCTCCGCCCTCACCAAATGAACCAAGTTCACAGATTCATCCAATAAGATGTTACTGCTATCTGTTGAAGTTATTGCTACCCCCTGGTCAATTTAAAATGCAGTGAACCAGAGGATGGGATTTCACTCAATTAATTTAACAGCTATCACACTTCTTTGTGTCGCGTTAATTGCCATTAAGCAAACAATGGGAACATTAACATAGCTCTCACTGATCTCCAGTACAAAGATGTACACAGTATGTTTGTCAACAATTAACGGGCTTTACTTCTTACTCAAGAATTACAGTATTGTTTCTAGACCTTCTTCAAAAAGAAAGTTTGATTAGTCAGAATACAACAAGCAATAGGTTTATGGATTTATTTCTCCCAATAGGGGACACAGCTTTAAAGACTATATAGTCAACTTAAATCTAAGTTCTAAAGCCTACTACCAACTCCACTGTTACCTTGATGAGGATGCAATTACACATTACATTTTCTTCAAAGTTGTCATTTAGTTTTTGCCTCCCTTCACACTCTGCTTCACAGTCCTGAAGCTCACAGATGTGAGTGACTGTAAAGCTAAGCTGTGAGCTGGATCACTAAGATGATCCAACTAAGAACAAATTAAGGTAGCGGGGGAGCACACCATGGCAAGAATAGAACAGATGCAGCTGGGAGTTTGTAAATCAGATGCTGGAATGGTCTGTCAGAACAATGTAGCCTCACAAACAGCTACGATCAGCTAAACTTTGGGTCCAAGACTACAGCACTGGGACAGAAATTTCAGAACCTGACTCCAGTATAATCAGCAGTTGGCAACGAGATACATTTCTTGTGTGAAACAGGAAATCTTAAGCATTTATTGACTCCACAAGTTGTATGTTTGGGCATACGAGACTAAAATCAAAACCCCTTGGTTGGGGTCTGGGGCCTCTCAGTCCTGATCCTCCCAGATAATTTAGGGAAGTACTTAAACTCTTCCCGGCCCTTTGCTTGGATGAAAGAATTCACGAAGATCAACAAATGGATATTTGGACTTCTCAACTGACAGCATTAGGCTATGAATTATTACTTACCTCTTGAATGGCAGTCATGACAACATGTTGAACAGACTCTTCAAGGGTCATGATATTCTGTATGTGTTCTGTGAAAAAGAATTTGCAGTGACTCATGACAATGTTCATCTTAATGGCTTAAGTAACATGACATACTGTTTGCAGAAAGATCCAGAAGAAACTATTCTCTATAAAGCTGCTTCAAAACAGGTAGTGGTCTTTTTATACAGAGCACT
The DNA here is from genome assembly GCF_000699105.1 of Pygoscelis adeliae. Classification (NCBI taxonomy): domain Eukaryota; kingdom Metazoa; phylum Chordata; class Aves; order Sphenisciformes; family Spheniscidae; genus Pygoscelis; species Pygoscelis adeliae. The sequence continues at coordinate 2,465,642 of NW_008824360.1, read as the reverse complement.
ACCATTAACCAACAACATTATTATCCAGTAATATGGTAGATAAAAGATTATAATCTCTTATCCTTAAGTGAACAAATTTATACTATGCATAATAAAGCAAGGAAAGTCTAAGACATCTGTATTTCCATGGTTCGTTTTTCATACGTAAGAGTCAACAAGCTTGCAACTGTGTTAATAAATAAAACTTAATGAAAAAAAGTAATTGGTAGCATCTTCATTCCCAGTGCACCCTGACGCTTACTTTCCACTCTTTATGAACGTGCTGGCTGCTTATGGCTTGGACAGGCATACTCTTCGCTGGGTAAAAACCTGGCTGGATGGCCGGGCCCAGAGAGTTGTGGTGAATGGAGTTCAATCCAGTTGGCGGCCGGTCACGAGCGGTGTTCCCCAGGACTCAGTATTGGGGCCAGTTCTGTTCAATATCTTTATCAATGATCTGGACGAGGGGATCGAGTGCACCCTCAGTAAGTTTGCAGACGACACCAAGCTGGACGGGAGTGTTGATCTGCCTGAGGGTAAGAAGGCTCTGCAGAGGGACCTGGACAGGCTGGACCGATGGGCTGAGGCCACTTGTACGAGGTTCAACAAGGCTGAATGGGGTCACAACAACCCCATGCAATGCTACAGGGTTAGGGAAGAGTGGCTGGAAAGCTGCCCGGCAGAAAAGGACCTAGAAGGCCAATGGCATCCTGGCTTGTATCAGAAATAGTGTGGCCAGCAGGACTAGGGAAGTGATCGTGCCCCTGTACTTGGCATTGGTGAGGCCGCACCTCGAATACTGTGTTCAGTTTTGGGCCCCTCACTACAAGACAGATATTGAGGTGCTGGAGCGTGTCCAGAGAAGGGCAATGAAGCTGGTGAAGGGTCTGGAGAACAAGTCTTATGAGGAGCGGCTGAGGGAACTGGGGTTGTTTAGCCTGGAGAAAAGGAGGCTGAGGGGAGACCTCATCGCCCTCTACAACTACCTGAAAGGAGGTTGTAGCAAGGTGGATGTCGGTCTCTTTTCCCAAGTAGCAAGTGATAGGATGAGAGGAAACAGCCTCAAGTTGTGCCAGGGGAGGTTTAGATTGGATATTAGGAATCCAATTTGGAAAAATTTCTCCACTGAAAGTATTGGAACAGGCTGCCCAGGGAAGTGGTTGAGTCACCATCCCTGAAGGTATTTAAAAGACGTCTAGATGTGGTGCTTAGGGACTCGGTTTAGTGGTGGACTTGGCAGTGTTAGGTTTATGGTTGGACTCAATGATCTTAAAGATCTTTTCCAACCTAAATGATTCTATTCTATTCTTTGATGTCATTTCAGACTACCTACGAATCGCACCTATTCTACTAACAGAATCATGTTGAGGATTCCTTAGCCATCAGAGCACTGAGCAGTAGCTCTGGTAAGGGGAGAGAAAGCTCAACTAATTCAGTCTTGAGCCTCTGCAGATAAACAAAAGGCAATTTCTAATATAAGGTTTTAATTTAAATTTGCTTGATTTGCATTTGAACAGTAAGTTTTAGGTCTTGGTACATATTTTAACAAGTATGAATAATCCACACACACTTCAGACTATTTTTTTCAAACCTACCCTGAGCCAAGTTTGAGTTTTATTCACGTAAGTTTCCCATAGATTTTCTGCTTTTAAGTGAACTCCAGTTTCAGAATAGGCATGCAACATATTAACAATAGAGACTTTTTGATATATAAGAAAGAAAAGTTTCTACATCTCTTCCACCTTAACAATCACCTCAGGCAGTCTGCTGTTTGTTGAACAGGTTAAGGTAGTGTGTACCTTGTTTCCTTTCACAGTTAACTGCACAACCTAAAATAAGCTGCAGAAGCCTGCCCAGTTCAGTGGGATCCGAGTTCTCAGATATCTGGTTTAAGTCCGGAATAAGCTCTTCTGAAATCTGCTGACCCAAGAACTGCAAAAAAAAAAAAAAAGGAAGAGAGAAAGCAGACTCCCACTTCTGTACAACAGGAAAATCTGGTATCATGTAAGAAATCTGGACTCAGTAAGCCATCCAAAGAAAATGGTCTATTAATAAGTTTGTTACCATAAAACTTATGGAAGGGAAAGATTTTAAACATTAAACATGGAGATACACACTAAAAATACTGGCTTATGAGAGAACACATAGGTAGCAGTATCAGATTAGGAAATCTGAAGAGGCCTAGATAAAGCAGATGTTCTTAACTCATTTGTTAGAGGGCTTCATACATGAAATCCAGATGCCATGCACTGTGCCTCTCCTGGGCCAGTAGAGACTGTTCCAAATGTCTGTCTCCATCCCTCAGTGTGGATGTGTGTTTGGTGGAAGGGGTACTCAATCCACTGCTAGCCAATGACCTTTACCATACTTGGCACCTCAGATTTTTCTCTGAATAGACCTAAATTTAATCTAAAGTAGACGGCATTAAAAACTATATGCAAAACACCTAGCAATTATTTAGTGCAATGAAGTTACGCACTTTAGTAAGAGTTCTATAAAATTGTTCTGGCAAAACCACAATTTTTTCAAGTCTATTAACTGGGGGGTTAGTTAACCAACCATTTATACAAGAAAAAGTGACAGTAGTAAGTTAAAAGTTCTTGGGCTAGACCTCAAATATAAGAGAATTGATTTATTCTACCCACATATTAAAAAAAAAAAAAAAAAAAAAAAAGAAGATACTTAAAAATGCTTCCAGATTCAGTTGCTCCTTAATCCTTCAAAGCATTCCTCATAAGCTTAAAGAAGTTCTACTTCTGGGCTTGCCAGAGCGCCTCAGCCCTGGCGATAAGAAAGGGCTTGGCACGTGATATCACAACTAAGCCCAGGAAGCCATAAGATCATCTGGCAAGTTTTCCTATGCCATATCCATCACATAACTGTAATCAAGCTCCATAGAAAATTCAGGGGGGTTTTTTGGGTTGGTTTTTTTTTTTTTTTTTAAACTCAAAAGTGATTATCATAAAACCTAGACTAGGGTTGCCGAATCTGTTCTGTAGAAAAGGATTAAAACTTCACTAGCCAAGAGCAAATATGAATGCACACACAAAAGTCAACAGGATTCTGCAGCTCAAGTCCTTATGACATTCACCTGGGCAATGACAGAGATATGGTTTCCAGCTTATACTCCAAGAGTCTTCTCTAAAATACACCTGCTCAAATTAATTTTATATTCACCCAGACCTCCCACTTAACCAGATAATTATTATATACTTTCTGCCAAAAAAGTCCTTAAAATAAATTACTTCGTCAAGGAAAAAAAAAGCTAGGTGAACAAGGACAACAATCATCACATTGAATTATTAGAACAACAAAAAAATTGCTGCTTTTTCCATACCTCATGGTAGTAGTCCATAATTCCTTGCAGTATCTTCTTCAGGTTACTGGACTAATTGTTGTACATGAAAGATAAGGTTACGGGCTTTTATTAAAATTCTTAATTTTGCTGAAATTAAATAATAATTTATAATAAAATGTTTACATAGCAGCTCTACGAGACAACCCTATTAATGACAGCGGAAGAGAAATATTGCAACAGAAAATCCCCGTGCAACAATGCTAGAAGGCACTTAAACTATCAACAGACAGTTAAGTTCATTTAAAATAACCTAAAAAAGGCTGAGCTTAATTCTGTAGTTTTTGGACTGCTACTCTCAGGACAGACACGATATCCAACCCCACAAACTTTCACTAACTTCAGTTTTGAATACCTTTATTCTCCAGTTGTCACCAACATCATCTTTAATGCGATTTAGCCAAGATGCATCAAACCAAGCAACATCTCTGAAACAAAATTAAATGATTAAACATCAGTAAGCACACACTTAAATAAGATACCAGATTCCCAGCATTAAATCATCAAATGTTTGACTACAGTGTCTAATAAGGCATGAATTCCTGGAGATTGCAAGTTATACCTATGTCACAGGAAATTTCCATCCTGCTGGCTGAATTAAGGCGCCACCTTCCAGGGCAGGAAGAATTTCTGTATATGCTTGAGCTAGCTACAGCTAGGAACACAAGGATGTGAAGGCCTTTGTTATGCTGAATTTTTATACCTGACAAAGTGATCATAATGATGTAAAGAAACATCCTCTTTTGACTAGTGCTGACATTAAGTTTGGTACCTACTCTTGCACATTTGGATCTTCCAATATTCGCTACAATTCGTCAAAGGCACTTATCAAGAAAAAAAACATTTTAAACTACTGGCATTTCATTTTTTTTTTAATGTCTTTGGTTCTCCTGGGCAGCATAACTCCCACTTTGCCAGCATAAATAAGGATGAGTTGCTGAGCAAGTTGTTTACACACACTGAGCTGCCAAACAGTACAATTACAGCATATCTAACAACATCTTAACTTTTACACCGTACTGCTTATTCACTGGTCTCAAAGCACCTAATAAAAGACAATTATTATCCCCACTTGCATATCAACCAACTTGGTTGTAAAGAAGTTTGTCCAAAGCCTGTGGCAGGCTAGTACCATAAACACATGGGAAGTGACCCTCAGTGAATCTTCACTAATCAATCCTAAATCAATTTTTGCCATGCCCCAGGAAAAGGATGAGCTCTGTCTTTACACAGCACATTTAAAACCTTTTCAAGCAGACAGGGGGGTTTCTGGGTTTGCTTTTTTGGGTTTGTTTTGTTTTGTTTTGTTTGGGGGTGGGGGTGGTGTTTGTTTTAAGTAATTTCTTAGTAATCAAAAATATAGTTTGAGCAGGAGATTGTAATTCAGACTTCTCCTTTATTATCTGAGCCAACAACAACAATAAAATTGCAATGACAACTTGTAGCATGATACTCCTTCAATAAAACTCAAGTTACAACCCTCTGAAGTAATTGCAAATTTAAAAACTAGTGTGTCACTCAACCCAGTACCATTTGTCATCACACCAATAAAATAGGAATGATTTTGCTTTTGATTAATCCACTATTATTTTTAGTAATAAAATTGCCATTGAAGTTTTATGATTCTTTTTTCCACACAAATAGTAAGTTATCATTTAAATCCTAGAACTTAAGTCTAAATCAACTGAGCAATCCCAAGAGGAAGAGAACACAAAGACATGCCTTTTGAATTTTTAGTTCCTCATTCTAAAGAGGAACATCTTGCCTGAAGCATGGATATCCATGGAAATAGTGTTGATGGGAAAAGTGAAAAAGATCATATCATTCTTGCCCAACTATCCTTAAGTATGAATTTAATACTGCAGTATTAGAATACCTCCTCATCACCTTCTCCATTCTACCACATTATTATTCAACTACTATATCACCCCCAAAACAACAATATAAAGGTATATTTTATCTTCTGCTATAAACTGTCTACCCTAAGTTTCTGTCTACTTTAACTGTACAAAAAACCTTTGGGTAGCAGAAAGCAACTATGCATGTCAAACACAAAGACCTCAAGAAATTAAATACCTCTCCTTCGAACTTAAGTATCAACTTACATTTGGTGAAGTACCTGCGCCATGGCAACCCCATTAGTCAAGTCCTGAACATCTCTGCAAGGTGCAGCAGTATGGAATGTCTGCAACTAAAAAGAGGGAAAAACATTGTTTCTCACCCAGTAGACAGGTACAGGAAATTAGTGACCATTTTTCTTTTCCTCTTTAAGGCACAAACATTTAGCAAGATGTCTTTCTACTGGAGGCAGCTGAAATCCTTTTTGAACTATGTAGTTTTTAAGCCAACCCAATTATCTCAAAACTTGTGACTGTTGATTATGACCAGTAGCTTAATAAATTAGTATTACCATGCTTTGCTTTTTCACGCTAGTCCTTCTATTGTAAATCAGACTATGGAATACCAACTTGGGAAACTAAAGTCATATTTATCCACCCCTCAAATTATGTTGGAGTACTTAGTCCTGGACACATAACTACCTAAACAAAAAATGGCATCAGAAGAACAGGTTAAAGTTGAAGGCAAAAAAAAAAATCCAGTCTTTTACTACAAGCATTTAGTAATAGAAGTCATGACACCAATAGAGACCTCTGAAATTATTTGTGGGTTAAGAATGGAAGGGAGAAAATTATGCAAAAACAGGGGAAAAATGGTTGTCTGAGAGCTACTGCACATTTTAAGGATATGAAGATAGCTGAAAAAGACTGAATCATTTCAAGTCCTGTGAGCTGGCAACATATTTCTTTGCAATTCAGGAATTCCAAAATTACTCTAAAGATGTTCCTATTTAAATATGCAACTTCAAAACACTGCTGTAAGCACAAGAAACTTTACTATAACCTGAAGTTATACATCTTTTCCTGGTAATCATATTTTATTCATATATTATTCCTGGTGTTCGTATTTAATATATACACATATTTTCCACTAATAACAACACTTCCTGTTATTTTCCAAGCATCATGCTACCTAGTGTTTAAACACAGGGCTGGATGCAATTTTATCCCATCTACATATTTCTGTCTAGAGATTAAGCAACAAAGCCCCAGTTTTCACTCTTCTCCTCTATTACAAAACCAGATTATAGATGGAAGCATTTCATAATAAGTTGCCCGATCATATATATAACTATATGAATTGTTATATGCAATCTTTGTATTCTAACTGGTGGTTCCAGTTCCTTTGTAGTAGGGCTATACAAGTAAGATACAACTCCCATCCTAAAGAATAAAGTTTAATAGCTCAAGTGTTTTGCAGCTAGCTTCTCCAAAAGCAATTCAGATGACATGAATACCTTCAACACATCTACGTCCTTACAGAGCACTGCAATAAACACCCAGCAGACAGCTCTATACATAAGAACCCCATCATCAACCTGATGTATAATACTAGCTTATTACACATCCATAGGCAGCTCTTCTGCTGCCCTGCTAATTTCTGCTTGCAATTCTGACTGCTTCATGTATAAAGCCTTTAAACGCGGATGTACCCAGGTCCTCGGATCACTCCACAGACTGTAAAAAGTGACTGCAAACTCTGCAAAATACTCCATCAGGCTCCAGGAATTTGTGTCTTGGAGAACCCCTGGAGCACAGACACAGTACATTTCTATTTAACAGTCCTCAATTAAGTTTTCTTCCATGAACTTGGCTGAGGCACCTTTTGCAGCCGCAAACTCAGCATTCACAGATTCTGAAGGATATCCCCTCTTGTCAGAGTTTGTCAACTGCTAGCTTCGCCTCATCTCCCCCACTTCTTGTGCAGATGGTGAACAGACTCTTCCCCAGCTACCTCCGCTAGGAGCTCAACTCTGTATTGACCTTTACCATACCCATCTCCTCCCACTGTGTCTTTCCCAGGACCAACAGTCCTCATCTATTCAGCCAATTCTCATATGGAAGCTCTTCCATACTTCCCTTCAGGACAGTCATTTTTTCCTCTTCTTTTTCTGGTTTTCCTGCATTTAAGATCTGGAGGATGGGATTACCTCAATGTTAAAAAATGTTTCTCCATTTTGGATATAGTGTATTTTTTTTAAACTATCCCCAAGCTTGTATCTAACATTTTGACAGAATTATCTAATTGCAATATTTTATTCCCCAAAAACCCAATCAGCTCGGAGCTAACTATTCTAGGCAAGAGAGCTGTTTCCACATGTGTGCCAGTTTATCACATGGTTGCTTCGGAAAATAAGAGCTCATCAGCAATTCTTTTAAGTTCAGCCGCCTTCACGACAATGAATGAAATAGGGAAAGTTTTGCTTTTAATACTATCATAATCTCTGTCCACTGAGCAAATTGACTTCTTAAACTTACTACGTTTATAATGTCCTGTCCATCTGTAAGAGGGCTTTCCCAAACATCCTGTGAAACATAAGCTTCATCAGAGGTCACTGGTGAATGACATTGTCAAGTGTGTTTGGGAAATGGAGCACCTGAACAAGAGTGGTGGAAAAGCACAGTTTCCAGCTGTCAGAATTTGAGGCAGTTGTCATCCATTCTATGTTTATGACGAGTGACCATATACTCTGCATATTTGTTTGCTTGCTACAAAAAGAGTCTAATCAAGCCAAGAGAAAAACATGCAGAGTGAGGTTTTTTCATTTGTTTTTCAATTAAAAAAGTATTTTTAAAATCCTGTATTACAGCAAGTGAGACGTCAGTAATCCCTGGTAGGTTACATAAAAGATTAAATAAAAGAACACAAGCTGAAGCAGCTGTGATTGACAGCACCAGTTTCTAATAGTACACAGCCTTAATGCCAACGCAAGAACAGGCACGCAAGCTTCAAGTCAAGACTAAGCATGCCAGAATGCAGAGTTTTATGGCACAATATTGTGATGCTGCCATTTGGGTATACCCCCTTGTAAACCGAAGAAATTGCTAAGTACAGGTACTACCATTTCACCCAAGCCTGCTGGAGCAGGTGAACAGAGCCTTAGAAAACCTTGTGACATGCAACACTGCTTTATGTATGACAATATCTCCCAGAACAGAAACAGGTAATTAAAATTAAGCAAAAAGCAGGACTGAGAGTCTTAGTTTCTCCATATATTTAAAAGTTACATAAGTGCCTAGAAATAACATTAATTGTGTAGTATTAATTACGGGTTCTCCAAACCCCATGCCAGCTCTATCATTTCCTCAAAACAGATTTTTACTGTACTTAGAAAAACAATAAAGGTAATGGGCATGGGGAAGAGGTTGGCAGAAGCAGCCACAGACTTCAGGACTATGTAGTACTCCTAATCTCTTTTCAAATTTTTACTAAATATAGCTTCAAGTACATGCTGCTACTCCTGATGAAGACCATTTCATGAAATATAGCTTAAACACACCCTGCCGCTTGCTGCTATGAGAGAAGCAAATATTTTTCTCAGACATACAGCTTACTATGCTCACAATATACATTTGAAAATTTAATTCTATATCACGTAGCACTTAATGCCTCTTCTCTGGATCTGCTGAAGGCTCTACCACCAAACAGCTGTAGATTAAAACAAGACTGTTCACATCACCCAGTAGAAATCAACCTATCCAGCTCTTGGGAAGGTATGCCCTCAATTTCATCAAGATGATGTAGTTGAGGTTCTCCATTTTATATCCAGATTACACATACTAGGGACAGAAGTTTTATAGAGTCAGTCAGAGATTTTAAAGTAACAATAAACATTCCCATTCTTAATCCCAGAATATTAATAGAATAACTTACCATTGGCAAAGTTAACATTACCAATGTTGCCAGTGCCAAACAGGGGTACACCTATTGTGGAAAAAGCCTTCTGTTTAAGATGTTACTGTACATCTAGTCTCTAGTTGGGAGACAAAGACAGAGCCAGCCTCAGAGCAGTACAGTACCGAAAGACATTCAAGAAACTTTTGCTCTACTACAGTAAAGAAAACACCTATTGTAATGGCACCTAAGCATAGAAGATACTACTGCATCGCTAGGCCTACTGCTGCTACTCTTACCTCTCCACTCCTGCCCAGAGGCGGAAAATATTAAGGTTCACTTCACATATACTAACCAAAGTTTGTCTTTCTGACTTAGAAAATCATTTCTGCAACAGACTTGTGAGTTCAATCTTAACAGTTACTTAAGTCAATTTTCCTTGGAAACTCATATACATTTCCCCTATAATTTAATCTAACTCCATTATGTTTTTCCTGTAACATCCTCAAAATTTTAAATTCAATGACACCTGGGTCGCAGAACCAATAGATAACATTGTTATTCCTATTTTCTCCTTCTCTGGACAATGCATGTTTTCTAATATAGAATTTGCTAAAATAAAAAAACGATCTGGCAGCAGAACACAAGAAAATCACGAGCACCTCTCCATTATGTTAATGAGTAAATAAATTGAGAAACCTTTAGAACCACAGAGAGTTACAGAACCCTTTTCAGATATACAGCACTTCATTCCCTCCTGCCCAAATATGCTCAACTTCAGAAGATCATTTTTTTTCCTATTATTCAGTGTGAAGTTCAAGTTGGAAGGATGTTTGAAACATCTTAGTGTTAACTACTGGTTTCTACTAAGTTGTAAACAAGGTCCAAGAAATAGGGTGTTAAATCTAAAAACATGCATCTGGCAATGCGTCTGCTGAGTGTTGTATACAGAACCTGAACAGAGTTAGATGTTCATTTACATCAATGACACTACACAAAGCTCTTTCAGTTTAAAGCTAGTGAAGTTCCATTAGTGTTCCCTTTAAGATTCATGATGTAATTACAGCTATGCACTGTGACGATACTAAAAATGAGAATTAGGCTTAAAATATTTTAGGCAGAAATTGTAAAGAATATGAAAGAGTTCAGCACTGCTGACAGGATTTTGAGACAGAGTTCAGAAATGCATTGATTTATTTTGCAATTGAATCATGATGGAGTTACTCTTACCTTACTACTGAAGGAAAATAGGAAGTTAAAGAGCCCAAAAAAGACAAAGAAAAGCATGCATAGATTAAACAAAAGATATCCAACTCCAGACAGGTAAGCATAAGACAACTGAAATTCTGAAGACCAACAAAACATCAGAAGCATACAAGGTCACTAAAAGGAAAACGGAGGGAGGAAAATAAAGGAAGAAATTGGTTTTCAGTGATTTATTACAGTCTTTAGCTCATTAAAACTTCTGTACAGTCATGTAGAAAGTAAAAGGAACACCGACTCTGGTAGCTGTTGCTAACACTTTTGCCAGTTTCATTCCTGGATCTCCACAATGCTTCTAAAAACACTCCCTTCTTTCC
>NW_008824360.1:2454296-2454965 GCF_000699105.1 Pygoscelis adeliae | reverse complement strand
AAAACACCTGTATTTCTAGAGAAAGCCTTCGTGCCAGGTAATTGCGGCCTTCCCTGCCAAGATTTCATGCAGAAGTTCTATTTAGCATAGAGCTCACTCTCACCAAAAAGATTGCATCTGCAAGACCAGAATTACAGACAAGGAAGCAGAAGAAACTTGGAAAGAACAAGAGATAAAAAGAAAGCAAGCTTGATTGATGAACTGAACAAATATGGATGGACTCGATGATCTTAAAGGTCTTTTCCAGCTTAAATGATTCTGTGATTCTAAATACGTGCTGCTTGCACTGGCCACACCACACATTTAGGCACGCTGCGCCTGACTAATAAATGCTTGAACCAACTAAAAGCCGGTATGAAATGTTCTGAGGTTTCTGCTGCTGTCAACTCAATTCTAATTAATTGCATATATTTATTGTTAATTACTGAGCAGTTTCCACATTGAAGCCACTGCTGGAGAGCCACTACTTGGGCCCATAGGATATTCAAAAGACCACATCTACACTTCAAGGGTGTCTGAAGAACATTTTACTGCTTGTAAAAACACTTGTTTCTCACGCAGGCCCCATTACTGCAGCCACGCTTGTATCCCAGCCGCCTCCAGCTTCTGCTCGCTTGCCGCTTGGGCAGCTCTCCCGCCCCTCAGAGCACCCGACAGGAGCCCCAACGG
>NW_008824360.1:2443377-2453281 GCF_000699105.1 Pygoscelis adeliae | reverse complement strand
CCGGGCCTGGGGTTTCTTTGTGGCTTCCCCGGCCCCTGCCGTAGGCCGGGGACGGACCGGCCGTGGAGGTCACGGGGTGAAGAGCTGCTGGCATGGTTCAGACTTACCTGTGCCTAAGGTGTTGGTAGGTCAGTGTACCTGTACCAGCCACAAATGTTGCTTTCAGAGCAGGATACAGAATTGCTTAAAAAATACCATTGTTAAATGAGGCAAAAATACCAATTCCTTCTTCTGGGGAGGGGAAGGATGGAAAGTGCTTAAGCACGAGGCTGACAAGCAACTGTTTCAGCCCTTCTCCAGGAGGGGCAACATGCCCCCCTCCAACAGCGCAGGTAGGATTGAGAAGGGCTACGGCAGTTTTACCTCTTTTTAATTTGTATTGTCTTTTTTTCCTTCTCTCCTCAGCCTCAGAGGCTGTTGTTAGTACTACCCAAAACCCACCAGACTCCAGTGTCTCGCAGGTGGCAGTCTTCACCCTGCCAGTGAGGAGGGTGAAGGAGGCCTGACAGCTCGAGAGGCACTGCTGAACTGCTCCTCCCCAGCAAGCCTTTCCTCCACCTGGCAGCGTGCAGGGCACGCTGCCCAAGTCTCCGCAGGCGGCCCTGTAATGACTGCCTGCACAGTACGTCAAACACCACCAGACAGGCACCATGCACGTTCTTTTCATCTTACGTACTTTGTTTGATCTTTTCTGTTTCAGAAAAAAACACACCAAAATTCTTTCACTTGCTTTCCACTGCTATATTTGTTTCATAGGAAAAACTTACCTTATTTGATTTGATCTTGGGTATGCCTGGTTCAGGATCTTGTCTTCTATAATACCCTGCCTCAGACACTCCAGAGAAAAGTCTAAGTACCTTATACTAAGAAGATACAATTACTCTGTCCCTCTGCTGTTTCAGCACAAGAACTTTAGTAACTTTTCTCTCCAACAGCCTATTTTACTAATTGATTTGAACCGTTATTTTTTGTTAGCAGATTCTGTTTTATGAAGATTCTTACATTGCCTGTTGTTACTGGAATGTGCAGGATGGCATTAAACACTTCAGTGTTTAGGTCATTCTAAGAGTGGACTAAATAACCTGAGTAATAGCTGTTATAGGCATTGTATGCTCTTCTTTTCTGGCTATTCTACTTTAAGGTACATGCTTTAATTTTCTGTTACTGATTCTACTTTGACTCACAGAGATTAAAATTGTGGTGGATGGCATGGACAGTATTTACATGACTATTTCCCGCCATGGTGCTGTCCAGAATTGATAAAGGCTCGAGAGTGAACTTGGATTTCTGGAAACCCTTTGACTGTTTCCTTCACCAAAGGTTCTTAAAGAGATTTGGTTGCCATGGAAGATTATCGGAAATCCTTATTAAAAATAGAATAAGGAATAAAAGGTTTTTACAGTAAAATCCCACAGAGTTCTGTGCTAGGATTTGTACTGTTGAGCATGCTTATTTTAGTTTTTAAATATTTTTGCTCTTTTATAATTTCTACTAGCTTTTGTTAATTTTTCTTTTACCCCTCTTCATTTACTTACTTTTTTCCTATAATTTTATGTCCTTTCCCTTCTCTGGAAGTATCATATCCTAGCATCTGTCACTTCCTACCAACCTTTACCTGGTTTCCTATAACCCATTTCACAGAAACGTATAATTCTGCATTTCAACTTCGTGATTTCATATGTTCTTTCTCTGCAGATTCAACCTCTCACACACTCGCTTTCTTTATACAGTTTATACAGACAACTCCTTTTTTCCTGGGTTTATGCTACATAAGCCAGGGAACAGCAGAAGCCAGCTGCTTTCCAGGGAACATGGAGCCAAGAACAAGAATGCAGCCAGCAGGGCAAGGGCTTCACAAGCCAGGGCCCCATCCCAGATTATCTGAGCAAGGCGAGCAGGGGACGTCCAGGGATGTTCAGCCATGAGTTCAGATGGTCGGGCAAGTTCATGGTGATGAGGCAAGTAGAAGGTAAAGCCCGGAAGGCAAACCACCAGTCAGGGTCAGGCCCAGTGAGGTTAACCAGAGTCAGGCACAGTCCCATGATCACCGGGCAATTCTGAGGTCAAGCTAGGTATTCAGTCCACAGGTCGCAGTCCAGATCAGTGGAGTCCATGGCCAGGCACGGGCATGACTGTGACTCTGCTGAGGGCCTAGGGCTGAGCTTAAATAGAGTGGCCCATGGGCAGAGGGTGTGGATGGAGGCACGAAGTGAGGCCATTAAGGTCTATTTGTGCACTCAGGGCCCTCACAACATACTCTGTTTCAGTGGGGTCATCTTCCATACATGCAAAAACTACTGCAGAGAACAGTTTTCCACTAGAGGGCTATACAGTGCAGACAGGAGGGAAGGGTGGAGTGTAATCAGATCCAGCCAAGGCCTAATACCCCTGTTTCAGCGTTGCTCCTCATTAAAAAGCATCTAGAAATTATTATGCATAAGGGATGCCTATGCTGGAAAAGTGTTAGAGACTGTCGATAGTGCAGGGAGCTTGGCTGAGATCTGTGGGAGAGGCACTCATTTGAAATAAAAGGCAGGCTATACAGGTTTGGTAATCTGGGATTATGTCAGAAGAGATTGGCTCATCCGTGCACTCCTAGCTGTTGCATCCACGTCAGCCGGCTGACTCTGAATGATTGAGTGCTCGCCCAGATAAACCAGTGTTAGTACACAGCAAGGATCTTTCTAAGGAACGTTACACTTACGGCATACTGAATTCTACAGAAAACTACAATACAAATATATGTGGAAATTTGTGCAGCTATTTCACATCTTTCCAATTGCAGCTACACAGGGGCACATCAGGACCACCACAGCACTGGCAAGCTGTGCTTAGAGTTCAGCTGGGGGGCAGAAGAAGTAGTAACAAAGGGAAGCTTTGTCAGTTACGTAGAGTAAGGTAGTTTGGTTTTATTTTTTAAGATTGGTTGGAAATTTCTTCATGAGCTGCAGCTGACATGAATGTCTGTCAGCAAATTCTAGTTTTGTGTCAATCAAAGATTATGACCTATATTAACATTATAGAAACAGGAAAGACTAGCTTGGCACCTCATGCCAGGACTGCAGTTCAATCTCCTGATGTTTAATGTTCGCTGTTCCTACACTTTAAAGTCAGGTTAAATTACTTCTTACAATGGGAACTTATTTGAAATGTGTTCACTCTTTGATAGTGCATCCTTTGCCTTCTTGACAAAGTATCTGACTACCTCTCACTAAGGGTTGTCTACCTTTCTTAACAAAAAAGAATGGCATTTGCTACAATAATTTAAATTACTAGGCTTAAAAATAAAATCCGATTCCTAAGTTTTTTTTATTTTCAGTGGGACTTACATTATTATATCCAGTAATATGAACAATATTTAGTTCAGACATTACCTGGTGGCTTGCTCAAGAAAGCCGCATATCCAGGCACTTGGGTTTTCCCGTACCTTGTGTGGCAGATATGCATGTCTCTTGTAGTTTAAAAATACTCTTATTCTTGTTGGAAAATCCTCATTTACAGGGCTGCATCTAAAAGGGATTTTCTAAGCACTTGGAAACAAAGACGTCAGAATGTAAAAATACCAAACAGTGACACTTGGTGGTTAGTTATGTAACTTGCACATTTCTCGCCATTAGAATACATGAGATGAAAAATGATTGTCAGCTTTTCAGTCATATTTAGTAGCTTGACTGATACAGTTTATGGAAATCTGCACTTCCCAAGCATCTTTTAAAAGCTTTAGAAGCACCCAATAGGCCTCATGATGTTCTGTGGCACAGAGGCATATTTGAATTTTTCAGACGCAGAAACTAGAAACTGAGCAATTGCCAAAATGTGTGCAGTTAATTATTACACAATACAAACTGATTTGATACCTGCTGTATTCCCTGGGTCATGTCCCTTCATGTCCTGTCATAATCTCTTAAATCTTTCTGGCATATACACTCCCACTTCCTTTTGAATCAAGCTCTGTGTGTATTGGAAGTTACTGTATTTTCATGAAAAAGGCATTGGCTATCTGTCTATTCCCCAAATGTGTCCAATTTAAAAGTTCTTATAATCAAATAAAGATTATTCAGCATAACTGAACACCTAAAAATCATAAAATACAAAGGAAAAAACCCACATCATGATTCTAATGTGAATGCATTTATTTGACTGGCTGATTATCAGTACCTTGCTGGTCTCATGCAGGTTTGTGTTTCCTGATTGTGCAAGAGACGGAACAGGCTTCCGAAAACTGGGGTCACTGGCAGTCAGCACTCACAGTCTGGTGATTACTGCTGTAGCCCCAGGGCCTGACGGCTCCTTAGAAAGTTACCCAAAAGACCTGTGTCAGCTGTAAGTCATACCAATTCATTGCTTACTCCATTCAGGTGTAAGGGGGGGGGAGGGGCGCGACATGACCGGCTTATTTCATGATTGCTTTCCAATCTCTCCATGAATTGCATTTTCCAAGAGTAGTAACTCCCAGAGCAGGGAGTGGTTGAGGTACAGAGAAAATCTTACAATGATCTGAAAAGGAGCTGTTTGGGCACATGATACTGGCTTACCTCCTTATTTCTATCTGAAAAAAACAGCTTGAGGAGATGGAAAGAAAGGGCAAAACTAGAAATGGTAAAAAGAGGCAGTCCTGGTGGCCGAGTACTACTGGGATGGCTGAGTACTACTGGGATAGCTGACCATTTCACAGTGTTTCTGGTCTATGCATTTGTATGATTTTTTGGTGAGGGCAGGAGGTACTGTTACTGGTGTTCTAGGTAAGGGGGCGTGGGTAGGACGATACAGGGTAATAGGATATGTCTATATTGCACAGCTAGCCAGCACGACTGACTACTGTGCTGTGATGTGTTTGAAGGAGATCCCATTGCTTTTTCTCTGAAGATGGTCTACAATACTTTCCAGCTCAATTATGCCCTGAGGGAAATGAGAGCAATGTCATGATGATGAATGTAAAATTTTTCACTATATAGCTGAAGTATCTATTTTGTAAAACACTGAAATATTTTGTCTGGCTGTTAGAGGAGATGAAAGTCACTATAATGTATTTGTTATCAAAAATAGTAGGAATTCTGGATATTTTTTATATTCTGAAAATTAATACCTTATACGAGAGTATATTCATTGAAGGAGTCTTGTATTCAGGCTTTTCGGAAAGGTGGAAATATTTTCACATGGAATAAGCATCTTTCAAGTATTTTCACATTTAATGGAAATACTTTTCATCACTTGAGGCCCTTCTTGGAAGTCATTCAACTATGAGAACACTCGCTTTTAATAAAAGACTTGTTTAAGCCAGTGGGATTCCTGGAATTCCTGAGCCATTTATGCTCTTCTTTACACTTTTCTTAGCACATCTTAACTCAATGAACATTTTCTTTGATCTCCACAGACTTACTGGTGGTAAGAAATAGTCCTCTCATTAAAACCATGAAGGCTTGGACTGGCATTTCTAGTCTGGCTTACAATGAATTTTGTTTTGACTGGAGTAATTCTGGGGTCCTTGGTTACAAAATTTCAGGTATAGTTATCTTAGCCCATGTGATACAGTGACTGCGTATATAGAGTACAAATGCATCTACACCTGTTACACAGAAGAATAATAACACAATTATGGTGTTATTATTTTAGTAGATTTAGTTTATTACAGTAGTTTCAGGAAAAAATAGCAAGTACTTATAAAAATATTAATTAAGGCTTATCATATGTCAGTGAAGTTGGCATTGATAAACTGAAACAGATGTTACCTTAACAATATTAACATGAGCTATGCAGATCACATTTTATTACAGAGAATATTAAATTGCAAAGTAGGAATCTATTGTTAATCTTATGTGCAAGACAAATAAACAAAACCTAGACAGTTTTTTATCTTTTATTGGAGAAAGAAGAGAAGGGGAAAGGAGCTGAATGGACAGAGAGGCTGCTTAGACTTGATTTGAAGCAATTGTTAAGTTACTTGCCTCAGTACTCTTCAGAGCCACAGGCTCTGCAGAAATGTGGCTTCTTTTTAAATTATATATGGGAGTGTCTCTAACTAGTCCACTGTCCCTAAATTCTCCTGGGGAAAGGAAATTCAATTTGCAGGGTCAGAAAGAAAAAGAGAAGATAGACTACATGAGGACTACCTTACCTGGTCACTCCTTAAAGAACTAGAAGAGATGAGTGCAGAGAATGACAGATTATCTCTGCTTTAGTATAATGTAATTCGCAGCATGGGGGAGGTTAGAGAAGAGATGGAAATAATGCCACAGAGCCAAAAGTCGCAATATCTCATTAAATTCCATAAAAAGCTATACTGGAAACAAAGCAGGTCAAAGGTGGAAAACTACCTACCTACATTTATAAAAAAGATTGTGACCAGATCTTTGTAATTCTACTTTTTGGCTTCATACAGCAGGACAACAAATGGTTAACATCTTTAAGGAATGATCTACCTCAGTTATCTCGGGGAAACATCTCAGAATTGGGAACTTTTATGAACAGTGACCCGAGCAGGATAAAATATTTACACCTCTACGACATCATTTTTCCTCAACAAGACCTCACTTTGTCACTGTAACCTTCCCTCATAGCATGCTCTCTCGCTGCCTCGGTTGTTTCTGTAACATTTGTCAATCTCGTATCTATGCTTTTCTATTTCTGGCTTTGTGTTTACTTTCTCACAGATATCTGCACTTCTATTTTAGTACTCTTGTCTTTTTTTCAGTGAACAAGGTCACAAGTGAAAGAGGGCTTTGGCAATTCCAGTATTAGCTAACTGACATTAATTGACATCATGGAACTGTTTGCACTGTCATGGTAGCAGCTCCTGGCTTTGTAAGTTCACATGTATTAAATTTCTCAGATACAATTTCAGCTGGTGCCAGTAACAAAAAAATTAGTACTGGGATGTGAACTATGACAGAGACGTATTTGTCACAAACAAATTCACATTCACGCTTTCAAATCCTGTTTCCACAGGTGCGTTGAAAAGGCAGTGTGATGTTGTGGCTTCTAAGGCACCGGTTTGGCAGGTGTTTTTGTGTCCCAACAAGACCATTTAGTTTGTAGATTCTGATCCTGAGAATATCCTTGCACTTACTTAATATTGTGCACCGAATGCCTCCAGTTTTCACCACAGTCTGGGATTACTCCATGAATAAGCTCATGACCATGTTTTTTTCAGGATCAGGGAAATCACAAACTTAATTTCCAAAAAGAATTAATCCCTTTAGATTAGATTGATTCTGTGCCAGGGTACTGGTACATAGTCTTGCACAGAGAAACTAATTATGGTAATAGCTCTGAACTCTCTAAACACAAAATAATTTTCAAAACTCTATGTTCCATTGTACCTATTCTATACCATTATCTTATTACCCAGAAATGTTATCATCAGTATAGAGGATTCACTCTCTATACATGAATAAAATGTTAATAACTTGTTCATTATTTTTAAGTGGCAAATTAACAGCTAAGTTATTAAAGAGTATTCCTTTCTCAACATCTTTAAGTTGGTGTGAAAAATTACTAAAAGACGTGGGTTTAAATGGAGTATTTAAATAGTATTCTCTAGCTGAAGAAGAAAAGTCTCTGCTCAAAAATAGAAACAAGAGGTGAAAATGTCATAGCTATCACTTGCTATTAAATAACACAGAAATGTCTAAAACCCAACCATAGCTAAACAGAGTAGGATAGCCATAGGTATGTAAAGCATAAGATGAATTGTTCTGATACTCACCGCAACATTCATATATTAAATAAACAAGTTAGCATGCACCTGTCAAAACTGAGTTCAGATTTCCCATCATTTTTATATCAATGTAATTTTTCTTTTTTTTCTTTGAAAATAAGCTTCAATTTGCCTAACAATTTTGAACACTTTTTCTTTCATATTTTAAGGTTCTTTTGATGTAGCATATTCCAAAGAGTGAAAGCCAACTCCTACAGCAGGGGGGTCGAGCCTCTTCTTAACAGATTGGTCTCTCTAAGCAGTGCCAGGGAGGTTACAATTACTTTTATGGGCATTTCTAACAAAATTTAACATTCTGCACTTGCATCATTTTTTAAGATAAAAGTTACGATTGTCTGATTTTACTAGCCATTCACTTATATTTCCATTTAAAGAGATTTCTCTCTTGCTTTCCTGATGCTCTTCACTTACAGCCGGTCTGGTATGTTTTGCTCTTGCAGAGGAACCAGGTTCACAGCGATTCTGATACCTTAGCTCCTCATTTTAGCAGGACACTGTGAAGCCTGCCTGCGTAGCCAGCAGCCACCACTCTTACGTCCCAGGATGGAATTAGGTCATGGCTGGGACACACTGAGAGTGCATAATGCAAAACTCCATCTCAGCTGAACCCCCCCTGGTTTGTGTCAAATGCAATTTCATAGGCCCTGCTCCAAAACGCTGCCAGGAAGTGTTATTTCACATCTTCATTCTTCTCAATCCCATCTTTATACTTCTCAGGCCCAATTTTTGGTTAGCTGGGCTTTCGTGGAGTAGAATAAGAAACTTTATTTGTAAAATTGGGAATTAATAATGCGATAATACAAGTGGTTGGCATGAACAGACCTGTTGGCTTTGATGGGACTGTTCGACTATGCAGAATAACTCAGGCACATAAGTGTTTGCCAGCTCAAACTCCAAAGCCAAAATGACAAGCTTATTAGCAGTAAACAGTATTACTGGCACTGTAGTTGTGCTTTAAGGCCTCAACCAAAGACCTAGCACCAAAAAAGCCCAACCTACAATTAGACAAAATGGATCCAGGATTGCAACTTCCAGGCATGTAATGGGACCAAAAAAGTTACCAAGGCAATAGGAATAGGCAATCATGTTTTTACTGATTTAACATACAGATTCATAGATGTTTAAGAGATTTTCTTGTGTCCGTTATCTTTCTCAAAATATTCTGGAGCTATGTGAAGGGAACTTTGCTATTATTTAACAGCCTTTCTCTGGCAAACAGGTATGGTCAAATTCAATGAGTTAAGCCGAATAAAAATCTCAGTTTCCCCGTTAAAGACTGGGTGCTGAGTGAGAGTGTGCATCAAGCTGTGCCTGGGGGCGGGGAGAAGTGCTTTGAACTGTAATGGTGACTGAGCAATAATAGGTTTAGAGTGACATAAAAAATGGAACCAAAATCCTGCTTATTTAAACAATGCAGAATTTAGCATCCCATTTCCAAGACTAGCGTGTCTGTTAGGTAAGGGCATAAGTGACTGCAAAAGAGCCATAGCACTATGCATACAGCCCTTGGCAAGTAAAAGGAAATCTTCTGGGCTCATTTCACCTTTATAAAACGTCTATAATCTTTTTGCTATTATTTTCACCTCTGTATTAAAACCATTCAGATCCTTTTTTGAGTTAGTACTAATCAAACACTCGAGTGGCCTAGCTAAAATAGATTTAATGTGTTCAATTTTCCAGTGTATAAACATTCCTGTCTAAAAATCAGAGGAATAACTGACATCTTTGTTAGCAGCCTTCATGAATTTTACATGTTGAGCAGAGTAGTTGGGAAAAGGTTGGAGAGAAAGAGCTATGCTCAGATATTTGGGGAGTCCTTTGGGGTGAAGCATTTCACTAGAACAGCCTGGAGAGGATGCCCCTGCTTACACTGTGTCAGTTCTCTGGATAAAGAAACGGCTCCAGCTTCTGCATCTGTCAGTCTGGCACCTTTAATAAGTAATTAAATCACACTGTAGAGCTGTATACATACTTGGATAAATAATAAATGACAGCTATCACACTGGCATGCAAGCACGCCTGCATACCCAGGGCAGGAAATCGCATACAGTATTTCATTTGTTGCCAATTTATCTGTAACAACGTGAGGAAGATGCCCTGGGGACTGGTGACGAACAAGGAACATTGTTTATGCTACAAATCCCATCCTGTTATTAGTCTTTGAAAAGTGCTTTGTTTAGCTTTTCA
>NW_008824360.1:2438485-2443325 GCF_000699105.1 Pygoscelis adeliae | reverse complement strand
CTTCTAAGTGCATTTCTATTCCAATATTACTGACTCCCACTCCACCCCTCCATACGAGGTTTTGTGTTACCTGAGGGCTGAAAATTAGGCACGTGCTTCAATGCCTCGTTGAATCAGGATCAGGATGGTTAACACTGCACAAAACCAAGCCCCTAACAGGTTTCCTTATTAATTTTGCTGCATTAAATTGGAGAACATCTTTACAGAAATCAAGCCTTTCTTAAGGACCATAGAGCATGACAAAAAATAAATACCTTACAAAGTATATATGCCCATCCACTAAAATTATTTTAGCATGTTAACCTTCTTCTTAAATTCTACACTTCACTTGATTAATTGGACAATATTGTTATACAATCTAATTCTGCAGTTACGCAATTCCAAAGAATCACAAGTGTCTGGCAAGTTTTAAGCCTGTTTCACAACAGTACTGATAAGTTGCTACTCTATCAGATGATCAAAATACCTGTAGTGTGCCCTTGATCAAGTTAATATTTAAAAATAGT
Source organism: Pygoscelis adeliae (assembly GCF_000699105.1). NCBI lineage: Eukaryota > Metazoa > Chordata > Aves > Sphenisciformes > Spheniscidae > Pygoscelis > Pygoscelis adeliae. The sequence goes on along the minus strand of NW_008824360.1, from coordinate 2,442,819 downwards.
AATGCAGTTTTTTTATTAGGTTCAGGTATCTTTTCAATTATGCTAAACATCTTCTGGGGGGAGAAGATTTATTTAGATGTTTTAGAAAGGGAGGGCTGTTGGTTTTTTTCCCAGGAGTCCTCTGCTTTTTTAGCAGATTGGCTTTATTTGAGGGGAAAAAAGAAAAAAACACCCCGTTTCTTTCATAACCATAATTTAGAAAAACCTGGCAGACCCTTGCCATTGGGCAACTCAGTTAATAATTGACAAAGACGCATAGCTGGCCTTAATGAATGATTCCACACCAACACTGTCAGCTGGTATAACCTACTCAGCTCCTCTCAAACATTTCTGGAAAGAGGAATGGTAAGCCAAACTTTATGTAGGTCTTCTGAACCACGATAGGAAGTGTTCATTAGAATGATGATGAATAAATAATTGAAGTATTTATTTATCCTTTTAATCATTAGATTACTTTTGGAAAATTTGCATGAATCAATTCTTCCCTTTAAAATATGTCGTATTTTTAATTTGCTTGTGATTAGGTTAAATATGTCTTGTCAAATAATGAGCTGTCCAGTGTGTATCCTCCCTGATTATCTTAATTGGCCTTGTAATTGAGATACAGAGCAGCTGCTTGCCTATCACAGGAATCTGACCAAGAGGTCACAGACTATCATGCCTTCCCAACAAGTTTAAACCTCAAAGCAAGGTCTATTTTACTTCTAAATAATGGCACATGGTCATGGAAAAATGAAGAAATGTTTGTTAGCACTTGAATCTGCTAAGTGCTTTTAAACTTTAAGTCCTTCTCTTCAAACATGCTGATGAGGACGGACTCATCACTGATGCTTTAAAACTAAAATTTCCTTGTGGTAAAACTGAAAGGTGGTGTGAGCTGAGCTGTGTCACAGAGATAAAGGTTTCTGGCTTCATCATCAAGGACCTGATCACTACTTCATGCCTTTCTTTGGCATACAAGTATTAAAAATGGATCAAATCTAGTGGCAGCATTTTAGAACAATAGGCTTAATTTTGCAGTCTACTAGAATTATTTTCTGAAATGCTCAGCTTTCATTTTAAGCCAAAAGATCTGTCTGGATTTGAAAAGATCTCCTTTTTCTCAAAAATCTGTCACATAGGGAACTTCTGGGCTTGAGCAGCTTCAAAGCCTGGCCCCTGATGAGGTACCTGCATGGAGAATTCTTTTGCAAATTTAACCCCAAAAGCAAGTAACACCTGTGGTGGTCACTGAGAAAGGAATATAAACGTAAGGACCTGATTTTAGAACTGTACTTAAAGTAAACTTCCCATGGTCTTCGCCAACAAGCAAATTTAAAATTTGACATGAAGCACTGTACATTGTCATCCATTAAGTCTTCAAAAGCCATTTGTGTCATATATGAGCATGTGTGTCACAGTACATTCAAGTCACTGTCTTGCTAGTTTGCTGAGGTGGGTTCATTTTCCCTCAGTATTTTTACACAGGGAATCACGTCATCTCCGTTGGCTAGTTCAGGCACGTGGTCTGGTGAAAACTGCTGATGGTCTCCACTGGTGTGGTGGTGAGGGTTTTCTCATTGGACATGGGGGTTGAATCTCTTTGGTCAGTGAAAGCACTACGCCAGCATTCCCTATGGGGGTGAAAGCTTTCACTACTGAGGATTATTTAAAAGGCGACCAGTGCCACTCCTTGAAAACGCTGAGCCCTGCCCAGTTCTTTCAAAGAATACTCCTGTGCACTTGAGAGGATGCTGTGTCCCCCAGCTTCCCAACATGATACGGTTTTCCTTGCAAATGGTGAGAGTTTAGACATAACCTATGTGTTTAGTATTACTGTCGGCTGGTGGTAGGCATCTCCAGTACTTGGCCTGGGTGATTTGGGTATTATATGTCTCAGCCTCTCTCTGTCCTATATAAGGTGCTTGGGAGTAGTAACTCCAGATGAGGGAATTCATTGTGGGAGGGATACCTAAAAGATCGGTATTGTGGCACTTAAAATTTGAGGTGGCAGAGTTTAAGGCTTTCTCTGGATCTTTGGATTCAAAGTCCGTTTTTCAGAATAATCTGCTTCTGAACTTTGGGTGTTTTTTCCCCCCCATTTCTTCCAACTGAAGTAAATCGACTTCTACTGGAGTACACGTTTTACCATTCCATTCTGGCTGTAGAATGGTTCCCAAGAACATATGGGTTAGAAACACCAATATTTTAGGATTTTTAAAGATGAATCTTAGACAAAAGCTAGTATTAGGTGTTCAAAGTAGCATTAAGAAAATTCTACGGAAAATCTTGACTTGGGTATCTTCCTTCATATAACAATGGGAATACTGTGGTTTCAAGTACGAGGAATTCTTGAGCTTCCCTCTGTCTCTTAGACTTGGGAACAAACTCATTTCAAACCTCACCAGTGTGAGCAGTATGAATCCTGAAGGAACTTCCACACTTGGTTTTCTGTACTATAATTTGTGGCACTCCCTAACTTGACTGCAGATAACCAAGCTACTGGAATGTGATGTTTCTGGTGACAAATGGTGCAAGTTTGCCCCACTTCTCCCAAAGCAGAGATGTTCCTGGCACAGGAGCATAATTTCTGGGTGCTACATAGAAAACTACTTCCATAGTCCCCTTTTTATTCATCAAAGCTGCTTTACAGTATCAGTATGGTGTTAACCAGGCCTGGGATTTTCAAAGGTGAGATAGGCACCAAGATCCAAATACAAGGCTATGAAATAGTAACTTTTACGGGCACTCTCAAAGTTTCCAGCCTAAGATGTTAACAGGAATGACAATTTTAATTACTGTTTGTAATTATGTATAGAACTACTGTATGAGAGGAAGCTCCCTAAAAGTCTGCCATTTTAGGCAAAGTCACACTAAATATTTTATTAAGACTATTTAATGCCATCAAAAACTCACAGCCTGATGACACAAAATACTAACTGCCATAATCACTACTTCAATCTCTAATTCAGTCTGCTAGTTCAAACGTTCAAAGGCTGGCTCAAGATTTTGGAAGAGGTAAATTAATTCTGGCAGACTTATAGCTGTGTCAGATGACATCTATCTTCTCTTTCTATCAGATCCAGCTGGGTGGTCCCCTTATAACTAGGATAAAGCCAACTTGAACACCATTTTGAGTGCTTGGACTAAATAAAACAGAAATTTGATTATGTGCACATAATCTATTAAAAATAAATGAAAGCTTTGGCATGTTTTTCCTAGCCTTTCTACTCAGGACAAGACTAAGCCACCGATAGCTTTGCTGAAGGTGACTCAAGTCTCTTTTTCCCCCAAAATGTTCTATTGATGTAAGAATGGCTATACCAGGTCAAACCAGGGCCATCTTGCCCTCTCTGCAGCAATGGATGCCTACAGAAGAATAAAGAAACATTAATGATGCTTCCCCAGAATACTCTTTCATTCTCTAGCAATTTATGGTTCAGGAACTTCCTCAGTCAGAGGTACTACCTTTGCCCAGTATCTGTTGAACTCAGAAATTTCTAGCATCCATAACAAGAACGTCCCCCACTTAATTGTAAAGAACTGCCTATTTTTTTTTCCTCAGAATTTGCCACCTGTTAGTCATACTGCCAGAGCTGGTCGAGTTTCCCACCTTGCTTCATTCAGTGAGAGAGAGATTACAAGAAGATAAAAAACACTGCTTCATGGTACCGAGTTTGAATGATTTTTCTTCACCGTGTACATGCACGTATTCTTCACCTAGTGTCATTAGTATAGGATCATTGCCTGGGTCTTTGCTTTATTTCAGAGTCCTAACTCTAACTCAAATGCTCTGAGAGCATTTTCAAGGTCTCAACAGCAACTTGCCCTCAGCTGACGAGTTTCCAGTGCCTTCGCATGGTAGCTTACCTCAGCAGCCAGAACTGGTATCATACGGCAACACAGCAACATTTAATTTTCCTATTTTCTGAACAGGACAAACTCTGTTTCTGCAGACTTGCTCATTAAGTCAGCAGAAGATGAGTCATCTGGAAAAAAACTGTAATCATTTGTCCCCTAGGAGTCATATAGTAAGTTAATTATTGTACAACACATTCTAATACAAAATACACAAGCAGTTTCAACTTGTTGAGGTTGCAGAGGGCAAGAGAGCTTTTCAAAATTTCCATCGGTTATGGTCTGGGAATGCTGGGTTTCCCTTGACTCAGTATCTGTTGCATAATCAGAAACACATTTGGTTCCCTTTGTTGTGTGAGACAAAGCTAAAGAAATGTCTGTGCACAAATAAAGAGTAGATGATACCTAATCGGCTTATGTCATGTATGCAGTGTTTACAAACACAGCTGCTCTGGGGCAGTTCCTCAGCTGACGAAAACTATTACCGCTTCTATCAG
>NW_008824360.1:2426077-2438435 GCF_000699105.1 Pygoscelis adeliae | reverse complement strand
TGCATGGGAAGTCAAAATACGGGAATGCGATGTGCCGTATGAATTTTGGGTAGCATTGTGTTAAAACCTGCTTGCCTGAAGTTCACCTGCCAGTGTACTGGGCTTGAATCTCATCATTGCTACCTTTTAGTTATTCATATCCAGTCATCCCAGCTTTGTTGGGCTATTGTGGGGTTGTTATCTCAGCAGGAGATAATCTTGTCAGCGTAGAGAGGAAACTCTGAAAACAATGTAAACGCCTTCAGCATCTGAAATTTTTCTGTTGAGAATCAGAAACAAATACATCTGTAACTTCACAAACCGTAAAGGAGAAGGGCTTTTTCCAGTAGTTTTGGCACGTTGTTTTATAACCTCCAGTTCTTCTTATTTACAGATCCTCATTTTAGGAACAAAAGACTGGTATTAAAGATGCTAATTTAAAATTACTAATTTGGCGAACTCGTCATTTTAGACATGGCTGTGGCAAGAGACCCAGTTTCCTGCTCATTCATTTGGCAGACCGACATGATGACCTCTCTTCTTGGAATTATTACATTAGAAAAATCAATTACTTAAATAAAATATTTGTCTGTTGTCAAATGAGCTTGAATCTTCACAGTCACTCTGAATCTTCCAGTATTTGACATGCAAAATATAGAATCTATTCAATCTTCTCTTTATCAAAACTTCTATAAAGAGGTCAAATACTTGGAAGTCTATTCATTGATCTGTCATGTAGACAGATGCCAATCAAGTATTTGAAAAACAAATACGCAATCCAAATTGGGCAACAAGGAACAGCAAGCATACAGTGATACTGTAATCCCAGAGTATGCCACCATCTCATCTGAATGCCTTACTTCAGTAATGGAGAAATAATACCCATTCCATATAATGCTGGACCTCTGTGATCATTAGGAAACATGTGAAGTTCATCATTTTTTGATCAAAATACAAAATAAAACTGTAATTGATGCCATCTCCTGTTGAACCTCGCTAAACATGCGTAGGCAGTGGAGGACAGTCAGTAACCTTCAAGACTCTGCCTTAAAGTGGAGGAACTTCCTTGGAAGCTCCCTCCCAATTTCAGAAGCACTCGGTGTTTCTGGGACCGATAGAAACGTTGAAATAGCTTTATCTTGAGAAAGAAAGGACACTAACCACATTATTATCACATCTTCTTCAAAGACTGATCTCACTGTGGTTATGGCAATCGAATATACAGTCAAATGCAAGTTTCTCCATGGTGTGCTAAGACGAAGTAGGCAGGTCCATCATCCATTACAGATTATCATCTAATGCATCATAGTAAAGGTAGCAAAAACTTTCAATGTGGTAAGGAATCAATATCAAGTAAGAACAGGTTTTTTATCTCCTACTGTAGCAAACAATCCTGGCACAGATGCCACATAGATTTTTTCTGCTTTCAGGCAATGATTTGGGAGCAAAGTCTGGAAGACCAATGTACATCCTTCAGCCTTTCCCCTACAGAAATACTATAATACAAATGTGCTTCAAAGTGCCTCTTTAGCATTTCAGAGGCTTACAAAATTCTTATCTTCCCACTCTAAAAAGCTTTGGCTTAATATTATTCTTAATTATAGGCTTTGCTAAGCAAAGGGAAGGATTGTTTGGAAGCAATCTTTTTACTTAAATAAGGGAGTCTTTTTGTTACGTAGCCTATGGTACACACTAAGGATACCATTCTGCCACCCAAGGAAGGCAGAGAACACACCGGTCTGTATTTCAGTACATTTAAGTGATAGACATGACTACAAAGGAGGAGGAAAAAGATCCAAACGCTACTGAGGCAGATGTCGGGTGCTGTCTGACCAATAATGACAGCTAGACAAGCCAGTGGTGCAAACTCGACTGACTTTCAAAACATAAATATTATCCAGTGGTGTGTGGATACATCACTGGAAGCAGACACGCAACATCATTATCTTACCTCTGACACTGGTCTTTTCTGTAGGATTACACAAAGCACTTCATTTCTTTGTGCCTAATTTTCATTATCTGCTGAGGTAACCATTAGTTATGCATGACATCTATACTTAGTTTCTGTGACGCTCTGCTAATCATAGTAAATTATTATTAATGAACTGACTATGTCAATCAAAATACTAATTTATTGAAGACTCTGTACTACTTCCCTTTCAGGAATCACTCCAAATTTGGCAACCTAGTAATCACAGTGACTTCAGCTGCCCCATCTGTCTCCAGACAGCTACTCTCCCAGTAGAAACCAACTGTGGGCATTTATTCTGTGGTAAGTTTTCTGGATTGACAGTGCAGTGCTTATACAGGCTACTAAATAAAGCACTCTTCTCACAGAAATCTCAAGTCTTATGTAAGAACCAGGACCAAGCCCTTCTCCCTGGAATTAATGTAAGTACTCTCACTAAAGCAGGAGAAGTCCCATCTTTGTATCCCCCCCCAAAAATCAGTAACAGTATTTTTATTTGCTCATTGCTTTCACATCAACAAGGTGCCACTTTGAAATGCCCAAGAAGTCTTAAGACAACAAGAAGTAACAGATCATCTCACAGGATACTGTTAAATTAAAACACAAACTCATGGAATCGGTAAAATGCACCAGAAAATCACACAATTCGTATTCAACTATGCAAAAAAAACCCGTTATAAAAATCAACAGTCTAATAATCATACAGTTTGTAACTGAAAGCTCAAGACGTAACAAACATGAAGTCTTACGTTCAAGCATGAACTCACTTCTGGGAAGACAGCTTGTCTTTTTAATCAACAGCATAAAAATCCAGCTATCCCATAAAATGAATTGTGATTGTATTTATACTGGTGAAAATCGGGATAAGACACACTGGGCTTAGGTCTGATTCTGTTCCACAGACTTGCTTCCCGTGTGAAACATTTGCCTAAAATAAAGCAGAAGTGATCTAGAGCAAGAGCAAGAAGGCATAATTACATTGGTTTGTAGTCCTGTAAAAGCTTTCTAAACAAAAAAAAAAATAGTGGAAGTTACATATTAAACAATTCAAAGAGTGAGTTTCTAGTCATGTATAAACCTTCTTTTAATCTGTTTATTGTTTTTTAAGTAAATCTGTGGGGTCATACAAGGGAAAAATGTTGAAAGACATCTCATCACGAGGCATGCTCAGTAGCTGTTTATTCTAGTCCAGAGTCTGTCTTAACAGGAAAGGGACAGATCCAGATTGAGAGGGTCCTTCTGTTGAGGCTGCCCGTGGTGCGGTCTCCTGTCCTCCCCCAGTGCATCTATAGTCACTGGATAATCTACGTAAAACCATAATTCTCCGGATAAATGTGTCTGCTGAATGCCTTCTTTGAGGCTGCTAAGCCATATGGTTAGGATTACAAAATTTAAATTACTTTTCAAAGGGAATACAAGGATGAAGCCTAGAATAGTGGAGGGAGTTATGTTCATAAATGCATTTATAAAGGGGATTTCAGGATTTTTAAGGCCCACGTTCTGCACCACTAGAGCCAGTGGGAGCTTTGCACCTACTTCAAAAGGCAGCAGGATAAGGCCACCAGCTTACTTGGACTGAACATTCTCTCAGATCTCTGAGAAACATCGTCCAGTGAATTTACAGGTGAAGTTTACAACCTCACTGCCCCAGCTGCTTATCAGGTTCCTTGCTGAATGCTGTCACCCCCACAGCAGGGTTGGCAGAAGAGAACTGGAGTTCATGATCTGATGAGGCTGAAACTGCCCATGAAGGTACTTCAGGGCTACTGCGCAGCATGAGATCAGTAATCTCTGGCAGAGGGGCAGGCAGGCGGCTGGAGGCAGTGCTATATGATACCACAACAGCAAGACACATCAGAAGACACTGGTCAGAACCGTAAAGCTCTCCTCTACTGCTCTGGCATTTACAGAGACCTTAAAGCAAGTGCAAGTTACATTTACAAGCCATTTACACTTTTTTCACCATGTAAGAGTGTTTCAAAAAGACCTGAGCATAAATGAGAACAAGGGACCGTGTTGTCAATGCTGGTGCAATAAAAGCACATTTTTATCTTTAGGAAGCGTCATTTTGCTCTAGATTGAAACGATGCTCGCACAGCACAACTCCGCATCACCAGTGCCACTATCTCCATCCTCTGAAACCACAACAAATCGGTGGATCACCAACAGCTAGGGACACTTTGTAGGGCTCATCTACCTATGAGTGACACCATTTAATACTTCAGGTTGTTTCATGTTTTTATAACACTGTTTTATAACATACAGGAAAAGGATGCTTTGAATATAACTCACTCCAGGACAAACAGTAAGCATACGGCCTCAAAACGTGTTTCAAATAATGTCACAGTAGTTACAGTTTCAAGTACAAAGACGGACATAACAACAAAGACCATCAACTTTCCTCTTTCTCTGGCCTGGTTAATTTTCCCTTTTCCAACTGTGAATATGACATAATGATACAGACTTTATTTTCATTTCATTTTGAGATCTGCAGAGGAGAAGTACCATATACAAGCTGGGTATATATTGTTATTGTTAGCTGTATATATTTAGCTAGGCTTTGCTTTCCTCAAGTACATCATCATCTACACTCTGAAGCACTGATTCCAGTGCAATGCATTATATATGTTATGACTATGTTTATATAGTAGAAGCAGCCTCTGTAACACGTCTGTTTTTCATGTCCTAAACCAATAAAACTTTACATTGGGCTTATCAAAACCATTCTGCGTAGATCTAGGTCTGTTGTGACTGAAATCAGTAATAAAACTTCTCCTGCTGCCCTGTGGAACAGAGCTAAGGCAATACTGAGCTCTCTTAATAAATTCCGCTCTGGTAAAAGTTTTATTTAAAAAATGTGGTCAACCTAGAGCTTTTAAAGAAGATTAATGTGGACTTATAAAAAATGTCTGATTTTATTATTAGTAGTAATTCATACAGTTTGTCCTGAAGTTTTCCTTTTCAGCTTCAGTTTGAACCATATGTTCAGGAAGTTCAACTGAAAAGCGATCCTTGAGCAATATTATTTTTTTCTAATTAACAATAACCACAGAGGTATTTTAGAGAAACCTACAGACTCCCTCAGAAGGTTGTGTAGCAGGCTAGATTAAAACAGGACTTTGTCTGTTTTATGAAAAATGCACCGAAGCACAAATAGGTCAACTTCAGAGGAATCCTTCCTTTCCTGTTCTACGAAACAAAGGATTCCGCATGCAGCAAATTTTAATTTCCACAGGCTTCTTTTTTGAAAGCCCTTGAAGAACTATGGGATCCATCAGTGCCCCATTGTCATCACTGGGACTGAGCACAGGCACAGCAAGACAGCCGTGTGCATCACGATACAGGATCTGGACCCAGAGGGTCAAAGCAGTTTCCGAAGTCAGGCATGGTGGTTGTCAAATGCAAAAGTTCAAGCGAAAGCTGGAAGCTGGCTGCCAGACTGAGTTTATACATACCGCATGGGGATTTAAACACAGCCATGTGCCCAGCCAACTGGTCTGTACATGCAAACAAAATAGAAGTCATAAAGAAAATGCCAGCACTCAAATGAGAACAAAAGTAAAAAGCACAAGTCGGAGCGAGGTTCATAAAAAATATTTTTGGGCCAAATTTAACATCCCTAGTCCTAGTATATAAGATGTAACTGGTAGCGTTGTGAACATTTTTATACTTGATTTCAAACACAGTTTCTCCAATATTCCCCTTTTCAATGACAATAGAGAAAGTCGGTCTGGGTGCAGAAAAACCCTGCACTGAGGGCTCCTGAAGACTTCTTGTTATAATGCTGCTTACAAGAAACTACTTGCTGGTTATTTTTAAGAACGAAGAGCATTGTTCAGTTCAATAAAACAATTCCATCAAAATAGCAGCGCAGCATTCCGCTTCTGTTTTCACTGGGCTCCTTGTCGAATTTGATCAGTTTAAATGCTGAGAGATATTTTTTCCTGACCTGTCACACTGCACACTGTGCCCGGGAGCTGCAAGACAAGCTGTGCTGCTTCTGATTAGATGCTATTTATGCTTTGCTGTTTTTGCTGTTAGTGCCAGCACTGACATTCATGTATGTCAACCACTGCTGTCAGTTACACGTGCAGTCTAATCTTACTGTCCTCAGACTCTGCCCTCTTTCACACCTGAGACCTTAGTTTGTAGTATTTAGAAATCAGTTAGCAGTTGTCTGGGTAAGAAGAATCAAAAAGAATGCAGCAACTCGCTCTTCCAGAGCTACGCAGTTCCAGAAGGGTAACAGTTCAAATATAGTAAGGGAGGCCGGGGGGAGCAAACAGGCAAAATAGCCCAGTGTACCATACTTCATCACCAAGATACCCGTGCCACCAGGCGTCTGCATCACCAGGCTGTCCCTTGGCTGCGCATGTTGGTTTGTTTGGGATAACTGGCCCTCAGAATCCTTAAAAGTCATACTAGCTCTGGAGGAACTCCACCTTTATGCCGCTGCACGGCTTTTGTCCACAGCAGCCAGCGCTGCGCTCTGAAGGGTGCCTGTATTCCTGAGTGCTTCAGCCACAGTCAGGGGAGCTTCAAGAATAAGATGCTATCCACAGGAAAAGAAACTGAATCAGTGTCTCCCTTAGGAGGTCCATGTATCTCTGTGTATACCAGTGCAGAAGAGCTAAGGCTCCATTTTTACACACTCACTTTGCAGAGTAAAACCACGCATTAAAATGAAAGCAAAGAATTACATTCATTTTTACAGTCAGTTGTAGAAAGAGGGTTTATTAATTCTGATAACTTCCTTGTAAACACTAAATATCCTCAAATATATTTCATGTATTTTAATGGAATTTCTTTTCTTTTTTGGAAGGTTCCTGTCTGATCACATACTGGAAACATAGTCCCCAGTTAGCAGCAATAACCTGCCCTCTCTGCAGACAAAAGGTAAGACTTACCTCCCTTGTACACATCTGCATTATGATACATACAAAATGACAAGCTTGAGCTCTTAGGATCAACTGCATTTATCCTGTAATTTTCTGTAGCATTTCAAAACCCACTTAGACTTGAATGACCCTGCAGCCATTCGCATTTATCATTTGACACGTCATATCAGGCAATTCTGTGAAATATTAAAGAAGCCTCCAGCATTTTACTTCTGTATAGTTTATTGAGTCTCTGGGATAACATTGCATAAAAAGCAATATGGAAGCTCCTAATCTCATCTGACCCCAGTCAGAGCCTGCCTGTTGTACTGGAAGGTTGGATGCAGGTTATAAAAGGAAAATGTTCTTGCTATTGTGGAACTGCTGGAGCTGGACAAAGGTCCCGTTGTGAGAGAGAGACTATGGAGACACACGTACTACAGGACGCTATCCTTTATACGGAAGATTAAAATACACCATGCTAATGCCGATCTTCTTTTCTTATGAAGGTGGCTCTTCTGGAGAACATCTCTTGTGAAAAGCAACAAGATAAGCCAAGTAAACAAATTGTACGTGACATCAGAGGTTACAACAAGCGTTTCTCAGGGCAACCTCGACCCGTAAGTATTTATAAATCTACATTAGTAGATTTATAAACTAAAAGATTTATAAACTATTTACTAACACTAGTTAGTAGTGCATAACACATACAGAGGACTGAAAGAGACCCAGCAATGACAACTAGTTTGTATCATTATGTGAATTACCTTTCCATGCACTTATTGGCGATGTCATAGTGGAAGTGTTACCATCCGCTGCTGGGTCCAGTACCTTCTAGTAAAGGTGCTTCTCGGAGTTCCTAGCTCAGAGAAGTCCTTCTGCAGTCGTCCTGGCAGGGAGGAGAAAGCAGTGTGGGATGAAATATAGGAAGCAAAGCAGAACTAGAGATGGTCAGGCTGGAACTTTCAAATACAAACTCAGAATTGAACTCCAGGATTTTAACTTGCCTCTAAAATTTCAAATCAGATTCCAGCTTAGAAAGCAGCTGTTTTTTTCCCCAGGTATTGCCAAATTCAAACAGTCCTCGCCAGCTCTGCACTTTCTTAAAGCTGGAATCCCAGCTGGCACAGAGACGTGACAGGGAGTGGGAATGATGTGAAAGACGAGGGCTAAAGGCACAAGTGAGGCCCATTCTTGACAGGGTGTAGAATATCACCAAAGCAAATCTTCCTCTCCTGTCACATCCTGGTAGGGGGCCTGAAAGGACTGTGGAGTCTGTTTCAATCTACGGACTAAACTAAGTGCTGTGGAGGGGAATATTATTTTTCAACCCAAGAAACCAGCATTAATGAAGAGGAATAATCACTCAGTCCTATGGTTCCTGTCCGCACCAAGGCAAGGCTTGAGGCCTCATTTTCAAGCATTCATAGCCTACACTTGATGCCAGATTTTAAAGACAGGCATATACTCAGTGCAGCCATTAAGGCCCAGTTTCCAAAAGGATTCAACGTCAAGCATAACACTTTTCAAAGTGCTGGGGCAGAGGGGATTCCTTTTAGAAGTGTGCCTCTAGATACTGCAAAATAATTGAACAGCGTAGGTGGATTTGGACAGCACAGAAAGTTTCTGCATTCAAGAGATTTGAATCTAAAAGTGCTTAAGAGACACATCGAACTGAAAGAACTGCATGCATTAGAATGCAAAATAACATAACTCATCTGAATATTTAGCTTGCAGATTACCTTTATGACATGCCGTTATTCCTGACTCTTGCCTTGCGAGGAATCTTCACCTGGGGTGGTCTCGTATGGATTTTTTTCCTAAGAGTTGCTGTTTGCTCCTTTGGAACTATCATATGCTTCTCTTCTCCGTTTGACATGAAGCCTGGGCCTCTCTGTAGGACCCTTGGAACAGCTGATGACATGGTGGTTGTTTCCCTTCTTTTAATTTGCATGATAAACACTTGTCAGCAAATTGCATCTAATGGAGTAAATATGGCAAGGTCTGCAGCTCAGAGCATGCTGTCAGAGTCCTGACTGACTCAAACTTGGATTCCTTGGTCAAACTTCATCAAGCGATGACAGGCTTCTCTTTGCTTTGGGGCAGCGTATGACGGATTTGCCATTCTGCTGCTGACAAAGGCTGAAGCAGGACTCAGCAATACCTGGCATGGCCAAGTGATTCGGTGTGCAAACGCTTAGAAGGCTAGTTTTACACGCCACTGTATATTTGCTAGACTCTTTCATGCTGCACTTTTCTGTTTATTCATACAAAGTGCCTGAATTGAAAATGCCTAAAGCTATGAACAGAGCCTAAAATTACAATGCCAATCAACTTGCAGTTGAAGAGTTTTAGAACTCTTGAGCTTTAACATTTTACATCTTGGCTCAATTTGAATAAAATTTTAATTTGAGAACTTAGCAAACTGTACAATTTGCTAAGTCTTGTATAACACAAGGAATGTTAAGATAGCATCACTACAAAATGTTGTAGCAGTGCTTTGTGTTATCACAGCTGATTACACATCCACCGGAATACAGATTTTTACAGCTCTGCAGTGAGTACAGCCACGATTCTAAAATGGGACAGTAGTAACACTGGCTTGGAACAAAAACACCACTATAAAGTGGAAGTATTACAAGGGGAGAACAGCATTAAAAAATCACACAAGAAATGTGAACAAATCTCTGTGTAACTCTTTCGTATAAGCCTGTGCAAGGTACACAGCTTCCTTGAACTCTGTGCATCTAAGCTTTAACAGTCAGCACGACTGTTTGTTTCCTTTCTAGACTTCCTACACTCCTTGTGATTTCCTTGTAAGTCTTGGTACCAGTTCAGCCAGAGAGATCAAGGCCAATTTCGTGATGATGATATAAATAGCAGGAAGTTTATGGGGGGGCGGGGGGGGGTGCACGTCTGTTTGTGTTGAGCTGCAAAGAGTTAAAAATGCTGCGGCAGTGCCAGACAACTCTACACATCTGTCCCTGTGTAATCTGTACATTTGCTATGTATTTGGAGTCAGCTGACTTGATTTTTACATGCGAATTGTATATTAAAATAGATATTAAAATTTATGACTATTTATTCACAGTACACTGGTGTCCAACTGTTTTTTCCTTCCACGCATTTTCAGCTGACATATTTTATCGTGCCCTTGAATTGTAAGCTATGATATACCATTATGTTGCAGTCGTTTTCTTGCTCGTTATACTCTTTTTGTTATGATGTTTCTTCATTTTATTCCCATCGACTTTCATTGTCTTTAATTATGTCCCTGAACTTGTAAAGCTGTTTCTCTTAACAATGGGTACTTTGGAAATGGCAACAATTGCTTTTCCATGAACTACAAGGCAGGAAGTGCATTGTTTCTTTAAAAAAATTACCAGATGTTTTTGAGCGCTGACTACTAACATAAAAAACCCCAGAAACTATTATTTTCCAAGTTCTCGAAGTGTAATTTTGTTATTGTGTAACTTCTGTTTGCATTTAACTGGGAATTACAGCCTATGCCAATAGTAAAGAATGGAATTTCTATCCAGCTAAGTGTATAAAGATGGAGTCCATCTATAAGAATACCGACTCTGTGGAAAGGGACTGTGGGTTGTTTCTCTTGCGTAATACAGGCTCACCAAGAGGGTGGCAGTTTGCAGTTGAAGAAAAGAAGAGTTCTCATGAGTGACCTGTAACTGAGTTGTAGTTGATCCGAATACGCTCCTCTGTTCTGTCACCCCTTGCTTCTTAATCCTCTCCTTCAGCTGGGGACCCTGGTTTTGCTTTTTAAACAGAATAGTAGCTTTTATTAAGAAGTAACAGACAAATGGCAGAGAAAGAAAGAATTTCTGAGAGAATTTCACTGAAGGCACTGGCAGCGTTTGGATCTTGCAAGATCAAAACAATTTGTACTGTCAGAGGTGAAACATTTTTGCTGTATACAACCAGAGCATCCAAACTCTCTCCTTCCACAGCCCCGTTACGCCACAACCTGCCGTTGTGAGCCTGGCAGTACCTTGTAGGACTAACTATCCAGGACAACCTTCAAAATCACCTGGGAACAAACAAAAGCCTTTTGTTGACTGGATTTGGCCAGCAGGCAGCCAGGAAGGTTTCCGAGCCTTGACAAATGCAAGTCTAAGGAAGGAAACCCCTTTCTCTCTCCCTCTGCGTTCCCTGTGCCTGCCGTCGCCGAGTTCAGCCCTGCAGCTGGCGGGCTGTGTAGACGCACATGCTCTGAGCTGGGTCTGGCTGAAGCAACGTGATGGGAATGGACAGGGAGAGCTGGGCTGTTTCAGGGCTGATCCCCGCGAGGCAGCTGGCAGGATGGAAGGAATGCACCTGCATTACGAACATGTTTTCAGCAACTGTGTCTGCTCAACATAGTCCTTCAATATCAACAGTGGGCCGTTTCACATCTGCACAGTGATTAATGCGCACTGAGGGCGAGTTACTTGCAAAAGACAAAATGGCACAAATTATTGATAGCAAAATGACTGCGCTGCAAGAACGGAGACAGAAAGAAGACAGCAGGAAACAGAAGAAATCAGAGAGAAAAAGATTGCGCAGCTGCAAAAGTGATTCTCAAATATCAGCCACCAAAGAAGCACTGTAATCAGAGTAAAAAAAAAACCCAAGAGAACTTTCCAATGGAAATCACATTTGGGTCTTAGCTGTAGCAGATAGTAAAATTAAAAGGACCATGTGTGATGCCAGGTGTAGTTACCTGTGAAAAACATGGCAAAGGACAGCGATTCAAGTCCATCCGAGTCAGTTACATTGTTCCTTGTGCTGTTCCTGCTTGTGGCCAGTCTAAATACCGGCACTGGGGTACCCACAGCTGGTTGTCTTGTCCTCTCTGACTGGAGCAACTGATTATTCCTTGTCCCTGGGGTGCAGGGATTATTGACAGAAAATACCCAGTGCTTCGCAGTGAAGTGAGTGCATTTTATTTCTCATTAAAAATTAAAACGTACACTTGAAATGATAAAAGTATATTTTTAACACGGAAGAAATTACTCTCATCGCAAGTATCTGGAAATGCATTATCCCTGCTGTTCCCGGATTACATGACTCTGGATTAGAAGCTGTTCATGATGGAGCGATACTCTCTCTGATGTTCCACAAGTTTCAAAAATACTTCATATTTCTTGTCATAAAAGCTGTATAAGAAAGTTAATTTCAACAGAGCCTGAGATTCTAAGATTTAAATCCCCTGTAATATACATGTCTACTTCCTTCACTTAGCATCAAAGCGGCTTTGACTCTTTCCTAATTACAAGTTTTACTAGGATGAGAGTCCTGCATGCTGCCAGAGTACAGCTTCCACCCAAACAAGTGATTTCAAGTTATAATTGTACCTTTTGTTTACCCTCTGGCCAGCTTTGCTTTTCAGACAGTTTCTCCTCCGGAGTCCTCTGCGGCGGGAGTGGGCAGGCACTGGGGCTTCGCTGCTCGTCTACCCATTTATGCCCGCTGGCAGAGCCCCAAGGCTCTGCAAAGGAGAGCTCACGGCTCCCCATCCACTCACCACCCACCCCCG
>NW_008824360.1:2423790-2425856 GCF_000699105.1 Pygoscelis adeliae | reverse complement strand
GCGAAGCAGACGTGAAATTACGCTGAGGCCTCAGCGAGCCGGGAACTGCCGCCGCTCTGAAAACGCGGCTCCGGTTGCTTGGGCCTCCTGGCGGCTACGGAACCGACCCTCGCGCCGCTGGCGGCGTCTGCTCGCCGCGGAAAGCCATGGGCGTGGGCAGAGACCGACAGGCTACGGTGCTCACACCCCACTGACAGCAAATGACTGCCTTCAGCCCGGTTAAAGACTTGGATGCCCATATAATCCTTAGAAAATCTGGGCGGTAAATACTACTGCATTCAAGCAGAGCTATAAAGAGACAGACCTTAACTTCATCTTTAGCAAATTCTCACGGATGGACACGCGGAAGTCAGGGTTACCTTTTATGCTCGTGGTTAGGCTGCACGACTCTCCCAACTTTCCCCATTTTTGCCGTGGCCTCCTAGTAAAAGACAAACACAAACTGGAAAAGCCTGTTTTGATTTAAAATACTTTTTGACAAGAACAAGATGTTTCAAAACCAATCGGAACATTACTGATTGTTTCAGCTGAACAGGCCAGATGGCATAAAATATGTTCAATCCCATTATATAGTAGTCATGAGAACAAAGTACTGCAGACCCCTCAGTAAACCAAAATCTGTTCCTCTTTCTTACTGGGAGTCCGAGGCAGAACAGACTTATCTTTTATTATTTACACTAACCAAAGGAAATGTTAAACACTGCATCCCCGGAGGGGAGATTTCTCAAATAAAACGATACTTTACATGAGATCCCTTAATCATATTCTTAAAGTATCAATTCCCTGCAGCAAGGGAGGACTCGTGTGCGCTCCAGAAGCTAAAGGTAACTTGCAAAGTTCTGTTACGGAGCCCACAGCTGCCCTCGCATTCCAGTATAAAGGTGTAAGAGACAGACTTTGATCCTACCCTGCTTTGGGCCAAAACAAAGTCAGATGAAGAGATCTTGCAGAATCCCCTGCAGGAGGAGTCTGTGGGACAGAGTCCCGTGTGGAAGGGAGAGGACCGAATAATTTGGTTCCTTTCCTGATCTCTCTGAGATTCTGATTTTCTGTGGATTCTCCTGAGCAATCCCACCGGAATAAGACACTAATCCCCGATGTTCATAGAGGATCAAGCTCTCAGGCAAGGGTGGAGGCAGCAGGCACAGGCTATTTTCAGTGGAAGTTATTTCACAAGGAGCATTAAAGCAACGGCTTTCAGATGGAACAGCGCTAAACATAAAAGATCAGGATTCAAGAATCAACGTCTGACTAAATCTCTGTCGGTGTTCATAGTTTCTAAGCAGGACCCTAAAACGGTTTTAATGTTAGTGCCTAAAGCACAGCACTGTGAGAGTATCAGAATGACCCCTGGAGAACAGTCAGCCTGTGCTGCTGCTGAAAGCCATCTTAGTCAAATACTATGGCTAGATTTTTAAAAGGGCTGGATGATTTTATAGGCTGTAATATCTGCTGTAGTAAAATCTTTGCTTCCCACTAATGCAGCATTTTACAGCTGAGGATCTCCTGGAACTTTACAACGTAGATGAAGAATGTAAGCATGGCCCAGGACAAGCAGGGAGGCTCTGAGGATAAGCAAGATGACCAGCAGACCTTACATCTCCCGGTTTCCTATTTCCCCTGTGTTAAAGAAATACGATCGTGACCTAAATGCCGGGATGTAAGTGGGCTGCCCGTGAGAGCACGTAGTCTTTCTCCCATGCACAGCAGTGTCTGCCCAGCTAGGCACAAAGTGCCTGGGATGCCACCTGCGTGCCAGAGCAGCAGGCGGTCCCCAGCCCTGCCTGGCTGGCTGAACCTGCAGTATTACCTGGCATGTTCTGGGCATGTTTGCTTCATCCTTCAGCATCAACACGTCCTTTTATACCGCCAGTCCAAGTGTGCTACTAGAACGTGGAACACCTACTTTCTACATTTGTCAACTTCAGGTGGTGAATACTGGATGAAATCGTGGCTCTATCAAAGTAAAAAGCACTGCCAGTGATGGTGCAGTCAGGATTTACTCTGTTAGTGTTTCTGAGAAAACAGCAGGGAGTATTTCTGTGCACTCATATGCCTACACTCTT
>NW_008824360.1:2414645-2423771 GCF_000699105.1 Pygoscelis adeliae | reverse complement strand
TGCAGAAGTTGATTGGACTTAGATTCCCCAAGAAACACCCTTGAAATAACACTTCCAGTGAGATAGTGTGTTCTTTCCTCTGGGACATGTGAGCCTGCTGGCACAGAGACTCTGCACATCAGCCAGATTAAAATACTGGCACGGAAAGGTTGATATCTTTCCCAGTAAGAGAAATGGGCATTTATTCCCTGTTCTTTAACAGGTGATACTTGCTCAAGCATTGTTCCTGTTTACAATAGTCTATCTTGTACAACTCCCTTACATGGCCAGCTGGATTTAGAGGCTACCCAAAAAAATGAACGAACACACAGGAAAAAAACCCTCAAAGTAAAAGACAATTCCCTCTGCTACAATCAATACTGCTTTACCAGACAGATAGTTTTGCGTCTTACAGAAAATGTAAGGCAAAGGCAAAGCCCCTCGAAGCACTCTCACTAATGGAAAGAGTCGCCTTGCTTTCTGTTCCCTGCTTTACATCTCTTCCTGAATTGCCTTGGAGATACTGCACGAAAATAAAACCAAGACACCTTAAGGGTCTAAACGTCTCAGACAAATCCACTTTTTTCTCAGGTATAACAAAAGTGAAAGGGAGGGCCAAACTTTGCCATCCACCCCCTTCGTGCACACGCAGGGTCTGCCTGCTGCTGCCCTGTTCTGGGCTGCGTTAAGAGAACAGGACACAGACAGCGCCGTTCCCAGGACATGTTCTGCTTTTGCTGTAAGTATTCTATACACTCATGTTCTGTTTTACTCTGGGGCCTCTTACGACTTCCAGTGCTGAAAAATGCATTACTGCCTCTTTGGGAAATAAGCCAGCCTTTTGAGATAAACGTATCTTCAGACAGGTTTTATTTTTACACTGTTACTCATCTAACTACAGGTCTCCTCAGGCTGGTTCAAGAGAGAACGGACACCAGCACTGACTCCACCAGGCGTGGAAGGTGTGAGGGCAGCCTTGGTCGGCATGGCTGTCCCACCGGCCGCTGCAGCCCCGGCCCTGGCTCGGGCTCCCTCCCGCACGTCCCCTCGCTGGCCACCTGTGCCTCCGCCACCCTGCTGGGGCCCAACACCACACAGGGCACCTGCGACACTCCAGCTTTCAGACCAAGCGCTTCGCAGCAGTGGTCTTCAAAGGGCCAAACCAAGTCTCCATAAGGCTGATGAAAGCCTCCTATGCTCCCCGTGAGGTCTCCTCAAACCTGAAATCCCTGGCACAGAGGCCCCATTCTCTGATGGGCAGCCGGGGAGGGAGCCGCTGCTCCGAGTTTATGGTTGGACTCGATGATCTTAAGGGTCTTTTTTCAACCTAAATGATTCTGTGATTCTATGATGGGGCCGGGATCAGGACAGGCTAGAGCGGTCCCTAAATGAAAACTGGTCCCTCAAGCCCTGATCTAAACTAGGAAACAGGGCCTGGCTGCTGCTTATCTTCTTCTGCTGGTTTGCCCATCTGTCCACGTTTAGCTAAGGAGGAAGATGCCAAAGCAGTCTTTCCAGTTTATCAGGTAAACGCTTTTGTATTTTTAAATCTACTGGAAATACATAGGTCTTTGAGAATCCACAGCATTAAGATCTCACAGCAACTACCACGGTAATGTGGAATAACGTTAAAAAAATACACAGCCAGCAATTTTCAACAACTCATTCATTCTAGGTTGCTCAAAATATCCTAAATGAATTCCCTCTCTTATTTTGCATTTCGGTTGTGTGTTTTTTTGTTTTTTAAAGTCAGTTTGGTCATTGTTAGTTTGAACAAAAACTTTACTCCCAGAGGAGAGTCTTTTCAACAATTTTCTGGGGACAAAGAGGAACAGAACATTGAAAATATGAATTTATAATGAAATCGGAAACAAAGGAACATTAGAATCGCATTACTGAATCAGATCAACCTTGTGCACTGTTCTGTCTCCAACAAAGCCTTAAATATAGCAAAGTGATAATACTGCTGTTCAGAAATAGTTTGTTTGAGGGTTGACATCCAAATCCATAATTCCAGTCACCAAGAATTTCACAGTCTTAATTTGAATGACGCTCTATCTTCTCTGTTTGCCAGTCTAGACAGTACAATGAATACAGTGATTTAAACACAATGAATTCTCTCTTAAAACAAAATATTTTGTAAAATTGCTTTTTAATCATTTCTTTTCTTTCTTTCCATAAAGACTATGCTATAAATAAATCCTGAAAGTTCGCATTTGATCACCATTTCTAAAGGCTGGGCAAGAGGCAAGTGAAGGGTTTACACAGAAAAAAAGAGAGGCACTGTGGAGCAGAAATAAAGGGATGCATTCATGATTCCTAACCTTTTGTTAGAGTGTCAAAGCTGAGACAGATACAAGCCAGTAAACACTCTGCTTACCATGGAGAGAGTTAGTCAAACGGGGTTACCCTGCCCAGGACAGAAGGAACACAGGCCCAGGGAACCAAGTTCTCCAAGGCCCACCACGATTTCAGAACAAGGTGCCATTTTGCTGCCGGAAGGGCGACCCAGCTGGGAAGGTCAGTAGTCACTCAAATTCATTCGGTACTGGTGGCTGAATTCTGCTCTTCAGCGTGATCTGGGGCAGGGGATAAGTTTAAGACACCAGGGTAATCTCAAAAGGCAGTAGATCTCCCAGGGAAGCCCTGTTTGGAACCCAGGGAAAACCTTATCTCCTAGGGAAACCCTATTTTGACGCAGCATGTAAAAGCTGGAAATTTCAACCGTTGTCCCTTTAATAATGGAAAGGAAAAGGTTCTTAACAGTGTGTGACAGACATAGTGCAGCAAGTTACTCTGTCATGCCAGGGGGCACCAGGAAAAGCATGTCAGCCTGGCATCAGGAGCCCACAGGAGGTGCTTACAGGGGCTAGCTTTAGATTGGGAGACCAGTCTTCTCCGATTCCCTAGTCAATGGGCTCTGGCAAGGGCTATCTCAGAACACCCAGCATGATCCTGCTCATCCCACAAGAGGAGCCCACCTCCCTTGGGACTACAGAGGGAGCCAAGGAAGATTAGCCCACTCATGAAGAGACCCTAAGTCTGATTTTCAGTAGTGACTCAAGGACTTACGTGGCTGAATATTACTGAAAATTAATGGGATGTAGGCTCTTAAAAGCATACATCAAATGAGAAATCAGATATAGGAACGTCAGCCTTAGGTAAGGAAGTCAAGTAACTAAATCCCATTGAAATTAATGAGCTGGGAACATCAGTCCCCTTAAGAATTTGGGCTTTTGCTTTATGTAGGAACTTTAAAAATTGTATCCAAAGTTACATGGATGAGGCATTCGGGCACAAATGCAATTTCCCAGCTGTGTTCTCCCCACTTACTTGTTTTGATAATCCCAAGAAATCTTTGGACTTTTACCTAGTGTAGTTATTAACTTAACAGTGAAAACAACCACATATCATCTAAAGTTTTACTGTACAATTTCAGTGGCTGAAAGCATTTGGCCTGTACATACAAAAGCATACAGCAAAGCTCACCAAATTGTGTGGGTATGCCATGCTCCAGTTACAGCAACAGTGTGCCAGCTACTAGGAAGGAGGATCCTTAGACAATATGAAAACCAAAAGGTGTACTCAAACGCAAATTAAGCAAGTTTCCTCTGTGAACGCTGCTTGTCCAGTGACAGCCATGGTTCTGTTGCACCAAGAATGACTGGCTTACGAATGATGGGAAGGATGAAAAATAACTCTTCTGTAAACCAGTTTTGGATCATAAATTATAACATAACTGATTCAGGAATCTCAGAACAAGCTGGAATGAGATGCATGGCTTACTCTTCTTCTTCCCAAGCTGAAGTTGTTAATTCACCTTATCTTAGTACTTACGCAAAAGTAGGAAATTATATTCATTTTTATTGTGGCAATACAAGCCAAGGGATCAAATGCTGCCATTCTTACAGCCAACCGCAGTGAGAAATCTGTACCAGCAAACATGCTTCTTCACATATTCCTGAGAATGACACGAGTGTATGCATGGAAGGTCAGTCTCGACTTCTGAACCACACAGAGCTTGGAAACGTGAATTTCACCTTCATTACCCTGAAAACATTACCCAGACTTCCACTCAGGTCAGTCTTGACTCTCTGGTGCTTTTGTACAGCTCTACCATCACAGATCCAGCATCAGAAGAATAATAATTAAAAAGTTGCCCCATTCACAATAGACTGAAATGTAGGAACATTCTTCCCCACCAGATTTGTTCTGATTTGCAGAATTCAGCAGGTGTAAGTACCTTCAAACTAACAGACGGACTTTCTTTACACTTCTAAGTCCTCATAACAAATACAGTAAATAATGTTATATGTAATAATTTTTACTGTTCTTCACAGGGAAGAACCTCTCTCTCTCACTCATCGCTATTCCACACACATAAGCTGAGACTAACAGATGCTAACTAACATCATTTTAAGAAGTCCAGTCACAGATGTATTTGGATTTGAGGGGAATAAATAGATTTCTTGAAATGCTGATGTTCAAGAAATACTTTTAAACTTTTCTAAGAATTGTAAGCAAGGCTGCTATTTTCTTATAGGCTTTTATTTAGGGATTGCTTACTCAATAGCCTGGAGATGCAAAATTCGTCTTATCTATGCTTACAGAAGTTACATGAATGTATTTATTTAACAGAGCCCTAAAAGAACATTATTTTTTAGTGGTATATGACTGCATGAAGAAAGCATGTGATGGACCATATACAATATTTTTCTAGTAGGTTTTTTTACCCCCTTAAATTTGTTTGAGTTATAGGGGCAGATCTTGGCAGCATGCACAAAGCCCAAAATCTGTAACTCAATTCTCTGTGGTATTCTGAATGGAGCAAGCCAAGTTTTAAAACACATTATGGATAAATATTAGAGCTGAGCAAAAATTTCACACCTAAGACCAAAGTGTGAAAATTTGGCTTTCATTCATTTAGTGAAAAGGTGGAAAATTTCACACAAGCTTGTATTTTCCTTTTGCTCTGTTCCAACATAGATTTCTGTGTTTGTATCAAACCTCAGAGAGAAAGAGAGTTTCTGTCTGTCTGTGTCTGTAAGTGAGACTACAGAGAATGAGGGAGAAGAGGACGGAAGGATGGGGGTCCAGCGAGCAGGACACCAGTTCAGGACTTGAGTTCAAGTCTGTCTTCCAGGAGAAGTCACTGGCCTTTTGAATCTCACTATCCATATGTTAGATAACAGCACTGGCCCATCTTAGAGGAATATTTTACACATTTGTTTATTAAAGACTCTTACTGTGGTGGAGGGAAATCAGGCAGGTAGTTTAGAAGAAGCCCAACATTATTCTACCCCTAAACCATCCAACTTCAGTTGACAGGGCCGACTGGATGGGCCTTGGACGGATCTTCAGTACTGCAACAAGATAGTTTTCTGGTTCAAGCATTGAATCAGGATCCAAAAAGTTTGCAACAGATTCCCCAAGTTATCTGGGACATGTAATTTACTCTTTTAATTTTCAGTTACCTCTCTCTGAAATAGGCTGCACCCATTGTTTTCCCCCAGGTTTGGTTTGGCTTGTACAAACAGTTTGTAAACTCTAGGTTTGTCCCTAATTTTGCATCATAGGTGGTACACAGAGCTCTCAATCCCACTGCAGCCCTCCATGCCTCATTAAAGTATGTATCGGTCGACATGTCCTGTACTGTAGGAGCATGGTTTTCACTCCTTAGTATCAAAGACAAGAACAAATGGAAGAGAGATCATGTTAACAGCAGAGACAAGTGCAGATAAGGCCACGGTACCACTTGTACCTCCAGAGCACCTACTTTTACTCTGCTTCAGTGACTACACTGAGTGTCAGACCAGTGTGGCCACCGTAGCTCAGTGTCAGACAGAGCTTGTGCTTCAGCCAGGCTGGCCAGCCGATAGACAAAGCCTTAAGAGGAGCAGCAGTGGCAATGCAGCTGCTGTAAAGGGTGGCTTGTCATGCTAGCGATGATATTAATTACTTATTCTGCAGACCAAATTTAGAATAGGATGAGGGTCAGCTACGATTGCCACATCATCTATCAACTGGAAACTATGTTTGGGTCTAAGCTCCAGCCACACTGCTACTAAATATAGGTTGGTTTGTTGTTGATTTGACTCTGCACTCTCCTGAGTTGCCTTTGACTATCAAATAATTAAGCAGTTTGCTTTGTGAGGGCTCCATTGCTGGCACATCTTAGTGCCCAAGGCTGCTTGGATGCAAACTTGACAGCTTAGCAGGGGTTTCAGCTTACCTGGGCAATGGAAAGATCCCAAGTGTTTAGCTCCTGTTTCAGTTTCACAGATTGCTGGCACTGGGTGCCACGGATCAACAGTCTGTGGGCAACATGTAAGCAGTCTGCGCCAGAGCTGGGGCATGGTTTAGCTGCGCTTACCCCGACATGAGCTTGTATAGATTATTCATGAAGTGTATGTCCACTTTACAATGTCTGTGTATGAAGATCCAAGACAGCTTTAATACAGCTAGCACAGATACTGATAAGATGCAACCACAGCAGCACAGAGGTCTGCCCAGCCTGCCCACCAGGCTGGTTTCCACAACCTGGAGCCCACTCTGCCTCCTCGCCGGTCCTGCACTGTGGGTGGTGATGCCACAGCTGGCAGCTTCATTACCAAAGGGGAGGCTCCCTGACTACACCACCAACTGGGACAGACAGTACGTTTCCCTCACCCCCTTCTGAGGTGGAATAAACTTGTTAACCACACACAGCATCACTGTTACAATAGACTAAGAAGGTTTGTCCATATAAACCACATGAAAGTATATTGATTTAACCCACTTTTTAGGCTTGGAAACATTATGCTGACAGGCAGTTCTGTTTAACAGAAAGTAAGCTCACCTGGGAGTCAGGAGAGGAGATTCCTACATCAGATCCCGATGCAGGGGACTGCACTATAGCTGTAAGCTAAATCAGCCCTATCTATACTCATCGCTGTTGGTGATGGAGTAAACTAAGCCTGGCTCCCTTCTCACCCTCTGCTTGCAGTATCTGTCCTAATGCTTTCACCCTCAATTTTAGGTGGTAAAACCTTTGGGACAGGCAGGGCAGGTGTGTGCTTCCACATCAACTTGCACAACAAAAGAAATGAGCTGGACAGAAAGCAGAAGGAGTCATTTGGACAGGGGAGGGTAAAACAGAGAAGTTGCATCTGCACAGGATATCCTGACACTCGGCTGTGTACTTGACACAGTATTTAGTTGAACTGCACCACTTCCTTTAAGGTGCAAAATTCAGATTTATTCAGCTGATTTCTTTTCACATTCACGCTGAACATACAGCTTTCCTCATGTTTAGTCATTGAGTTCAAACTTTTATTTGCCATCTGGCAATGGATTGGGGTTTACTGGGGGGAGGGGATAGGAAAGGGGGCGCTTTTTTTTTTTTTTTGCATCTGTATTTGCTTTATGAGCTATGGCTAAGGCATCATTTACACATGGGGAACTGGATCAGATTCTCTCAATTCTTTCCATATGTTCACTTATGCTGTCAAAACATTTTTTCAATCTAATTAATCTGCACACGTCTCTCTGTTCATTTCCCCACTTGGTGGGTTTTAGCATTTTTGGGGTATCTAGCTGGGATTTTGTCATAAAAACAACTTCTGCCTACGCTTTGCCTTAGGGTTACTCCATCAAGAAAATGAAACTATTAGCGACATTTCACTCTTCTGCATCTAATTACTCTTTCCATCTTTCCAACACTGGCTGAGGAGACTTTCCTTTTCCCCTCATCTTTCAAATGTATTTTTTGCCATGCTCCAGTGTCTACCTGAGGTTAATGACGAAAATCCCTGCTCTGAGTTTTGATTTGGGATTATTTTTTATCTAGTTAATCTGATGTGTGGTTTACTATAAAAAAACTATACCTCAAAAATATGCTTACATTTTACCCAATCTGGACTGTATTTGGGAAATTACGCTGGACAGGGGCTCATAAAAAACACAAGACCTTTGAAAAAAAAAAAGTATTTCACTACTGTAAACCAGTAGAAGGTTGAGATGTTAAAACAGAGAGTAAAACTGTATTAAAATATGAAGAGAGCCTTTCTGGTAACCTTACAGACATCCTATCTCCAACAAAGAATTAAAATATCACTTAAAAGAAAACTGATATTTTATAGATACCCAACATATGGTGGGTAGAGAGTAAAACCTAGAAGAAATGAGAAATCTGTTGAGTTTAGAATGGGACTTCATAGCCGTTTCTCCTTGTGAAGCACAGTACAGAGAAGACAGCTGTCTATGGCAGAGGGCGTTTGGTTTCCTTGCCATGATTACTACAGACAAGGAGTTAGCAACCTTTTCTAGCACACTGTTCCAGAAAATATTTTTCTTTCCCAAATTAGAGGCTACAAGTGACTAAACTGAGTGAGAGCTGAAGCAAGGCACGCTGATCAGCTGATTATATTGTCCTGTTTTGTTAAAAACAGGGGTACCGTCTCTTGTCTAAGTCTGAAAATCAGAGGCAGCCAGGGATGAGAAGCTACTGCTCTCATTTGCTCTTCTGCCATTAAAACCGTCCTTTCAGAAGGGGGCTGTTCCTAAAAAGCACTCTAAATGCTGGATATGTACTGCTACAGAATTTTAGAAAGCTCTTAATTCCTTAGAAAACTGGGAAGCCTGGTCTGACAGATGGGATGGCCAGTCTGTTGCAAAATGTGCTCTAACAGCAGTAAGGGAGAATCCCAACCTGAACTGTGTGATTCCTGTGGACACAGAATTCAGAGAGATTTGTATGAGGAAACTGTAATAGCCACATCAAAATAGGTGTTCTGCTCCCCTTACTCCTAAAAAGTTTGGCTTGTATCTCTTGGAGACCATTGGGAAATGGTAAATACAGTTCTCTTTAGCACTAAAACTTCCCTGTAAGTAGGAACTTCTTTATGTGGACAACCTCTCTGTGTACTGCAATTACATTTATTGCATAGAAAAACCTGTAGGCACCAACTTACACAAATTCATTGGGAAGAAACTATTCTTGTTGGTAAATGTCAAAAGTTACCTTCATCACTGACATCATCTGTCAGGCCTGACATTTTTCTATACAAAACCAAAACCAAGGGCTATTAATCCCCACCTGCCCCAGAGCCATAAAAGAGCCTTTGATTACAGTAATATTACATAAACTCTTCTAATGAGCAAATCTAA
>NW_008824360.1:2391802-2414605 GCF_000699105.1 Pygoscelis adeliae | reverse complement strand
ATTTTTAAAGGTATCTGAGGCATCTTTTTCCTTAGGAGACCTTCTAAGAAAGCATTTGTATTCATTTGGCAAATAGAAAAAGAGCACATTTTATAATCGACTGTGCCCAAAACAATAGCTGGTTCTGTCCGAAAACACACCAGTGAGAAATAAAAGTGCAGTTAGCATGTGAGTGAGTCATCAAGTGGTAGCGGAGTTTGGCTGGCTCACAGCCTAAGATCTAATAAAGCACCATCCTGCCCCAGGGGTTATCTTTAAAGTAGAGATCTTGCAGAGAAGACCACACTAGACAGAATCCACCTTCCCACCTCCAAATTTTGGCTAGGTGGGAGGGTTGGTGTGCTTGTTTATAAGGTGTCCTTTTTATCTCCGAGAAAGGCGAATAGCACTGAATCCCTCCAGAGGGACGTTCTCACCTTACAACACCCAGTCGGTCACCATTCCTACTTTTACTTTGCTGTTCCATCCCATTTCCCATTTTTTAAGAAGCCCCCAGTGAGCTGCACCTTGTGGCTCCTATTTCCAAGCAAACCTTGCCCCTTCACTCACTTTAATGAAAAATTTCTAACCCACTGCTCTTCAAGTGCTTATGGGGGAAAGCTCTTCCCAGCACAACTTCTGTGACTCTAAGGAGGGCAGTCGGGTACGCCAGCTCCTGAATTTTAATCTTGGACAAGTCACACAAGCTTTCTGCACCTCAGTTTCTCATATATTCCATGGGAATCAATAACACCACTAGATTAGTATCAAACACTTCGAGGGAAATCTAGCCAATGTAGGACACAACTGAAGAAAAAACACTTTGTGCTTCGTGATTCAGCTGATCCTAAGAATTGAGCCAATTCCTGCTTTGAGGATCTGGCCTTTCATTTAAAGACAGCAAGCTGAGAGAAGAGATGAATAGCAGAGACTCAAATGGCTCACGGAGCTTTTCACTTGTAGGTCACCAATCAGAACCTCAGCGAGGTCAGTGAGTGAGTGCGAGTTATCGTGGTATGCAAGCTTTTTATAGTGTCCTTTGCAAAGCGGATTTATTGGTTTCAAATTAGTTTCTATTGTATGCAGTTTTCACAACATGAAACCCTCCATTGTTACAGCTCAGTCACTGTTAACCCTTCACAAAGCTACATAAGAGAAACTGCTACCACCACCACCACCTGAACAGCCTGCCTTTTAAAATCATACTTGAAGAAGCATCCTAACTGTGAACTGAGCCGGGATGACCTCAAAGAGCCTTTCCTAGCCTTGGGTAGAGGCACAGCCATGAGAGGAAAGTTGTACTGCAGCTGCACATACTGTTCCTCTCTCATGCATAAATCGGGAAAGGCAGAGCCCAGCTCTGCAGGCTTGTTCTTTACTCCCCACAGTGACTCTGCAGCCCTCGCTGGGTCTACACATGGAGAAAGATAAGTGTGTGTGCTGGCAGCATCATAGGCCTATTCTTTGCAGAAAGTACTTTCTGAAAGAAAAAACAAAATAGAAGAAGCAAAAATGAACAACTATATCATTATCTACTGTGCTGAGATCTCAGCAGAGATCATTTCAAAGATCCATATTGTTTACAGCAGCTGATGAGTCTAACAAGTGCTGAAGCTGTGCTCTCGCTTAAAGTGCTAACATATTTACAGTTTTCAATCCTGTCCTTAGCGCTTATCTGTCATTTCAAGATGAATGCTCCTTTTGTACAGGCTAATTACTTGCACGAATACTGCGCTAGCTCAAAATCCCAGATTTGTTTCACTTTTCCATTAGCAGCAATTTTGTACTTTGGAAATTGCTTAATACAGCAAATCTAAAAAAAAGCTAGTTTTTATTCAAAGGTATTTCTTTGGCTGTGACAAGTACAGATGAGAGGAGGGAAATTAAATTACTTTTATCTGATATAAGTCTTAATTTTACTATACAACTTTTCTAAACGCACTTACCCATTGTTCTGCTCTGGCTTGGTTTTTGGTCTCAGATTAATTTGTGCAGATCTATATAACATCAGACTAGATCAGTAACAGACTGCTTGATAAGATGCAGTTTTCTCATGCTCAATAATCTTTTCTCTATATTTAATACGTGAAAAATTTGGTAGGATCCCATCCTGCCCCTTCCTCTTCTAATAAATGGTAGGATCATGTGCAACTGAAAAGCTGTCAGTCATTTCATTTTTACAGGAATAGAAGGAATGCAGGCCATTCTACAACTCAGTAACTTAATTAAAAAAATACAACCCAGACATGCAAGAAAAAGGATACAGTTCTAACAAGGAGGTCTTATCCTGTTGAATGTTTTACATTACATTCATTGGGTTACTGACCTGTCACAAACCAGTTTCAGATGCAAGTCAAAAAACGCTCAGCAATGCAAGATGCATCTGTTGTTTCTGCTAATCCTGATCGCACTGCAGTCAAAAAAGGAAAACATCTGATTTTCAGAAGTCTCCAGCAAACGTCTTCAACTGCAGTTTAGAAGGCTCCATACTTCAGCAAAAAGAACACCCAGTCTTTCAGTTACATATCAGATACAGCATTAGATGTCTACAGCTACAAGCCTGTGAATGAAAATGCTGATCTTGAATTAGCCTTTGTTATTCCTAAGGAATTGCCAATACAAACCATGAGTGAATTTGTGCTTTCAAGGATCTGGTCTACCTTTGCTGCCCAAATGTTTTCTAAAAACAAGAATTCTGCATATGAAATGCATTTCATTGTAAATGTATAACACAACCTTTAAAAGTCATGAATGCTCTATTAAAAAATGATATAAACTTCTGAGTTGTAGTCATGTCATACTGTATCAGCCATCTTTCATATTATATACATGGCAATGAAAATTCCCATACATAATAAACTGGTTGCAGTTCTAAAGTAAGCTTTTGTTTACTTCTGCAGAAGTCAAAATATTTTCCAATTATGTGCAACTGGGTTGTCAGTCTACTGCGTTTTCCATTCTTACTTATTTTAATCCACCAGAGCAACACCATTAGCATTATCATACATTTTCTTTGCACTTTTCATTCTATCACCTTTAATATAAATATAAAACCAGCCTATGAGGTACTTAAACATCACTAGATCTTCTTCACAAATCAGCTGGATGAAGAACAAAGTTAAACAACTTGCCCGAAGTCACAGACAGAGTCAGTGGCAAAGCTGGAAATAAAACCCATGTACTCTGACTCTCGAGTTAGGTAACATACATTGTTTTCTCTTGGCAAAATTCTGTTTTTATTTATACCGAGGTAACTTCAGAAGAACTTGATACTACAGTGGCTTATGTTAGATTTGAACTAGTACAGCTGATGAGTTTCACCCAATATATGCATTATCTCCCATTATCAGGCTGCTAATAAGAACTACATGGGAAAATACAGGGGTTCTTCCCTCTGTCACTAAGAAATACTACACTACATTTTACGTGGTATTTGTTTGATCTGTAAAGCTAGGCAATTCAGTTCTTATCTCAAGGACATTAAACAAGCCTGCTGATTTGAGGTGTCTTAACATTTCTGGACATTCGTATCTGTTCATACTTGAGGAGTTACAATACAAACAGGGATGCTGACAAAGAAAAAAAGCCCTTCTTTAACCCTTACTGCTAATGCTACAGAAAAAAATCCAGCATGCATGGGTGGAATATGTGCAAAAACCTCTCCAACACTAAATCCTATTGCTGTGTTGCAGATATAAGGTATTACCTATCTATAGCACATTTTCCTGCTTCCTGAAGTCACAGTCAAATGAATGGGAAATGCCATCATTCGGAGAAATTGAGAAAGTTACAAAATATAGCAAAAAATGTGGATAGGAGGAAAATTAGGCAGGGAAGTTCAAAGGCGGCTAAATGAAATGCTCGTGTGAAACACATCCCATGTAATTAGCCACTAGGGGGAACAAGAGTCATGCTGCTTAATTAAGGTGCAGTCACTTCCAGCAGTGGGCCCTGAGGGTTATCCTTGCCCGGGGAAGCTGGCTGGGGTGTTTGAACACTTCCCCCCACCGTAAGCTTTTCTGCCCTTCGGCTGTTTTTAACTTTCCCCTTTCAGGTCTGTATAGGCCTTGGCACAAGCAGTTAATGAGACTTGAAGAATTCGTACACCTTTCATATTTTCTAGCTGCAATTAACTATTTTCACACCTGAAGCACTTGGTAAAAATATTTAAACAAAAACCTGGGAGCAGAAGGGAGGGGATGAAGGAAAGGAAGAGGACCAAAAAAAGAAAAAGGGAAAAAAAGGCAAAGCTGTATTTTTCAGACAGTGTACACTTTGGTGTTACCTCTTTTAAAGTAGAAGGGAAGAAAAATCATATGCAGCTTATACGCAAACTGTGAGAAAAGTGGAGCAATGCTCTGCTGGTGTTGTTAGACTGAGGTAGTGGTTGGGAGGGATGGCAAGGGACCTGCATCCCCACTCGTGCCTGCTGACCTGCATGACCTGCACAACTGAAGCCACCTGAGAAAAGTGAATGAGGCAAAAAGTCAAAGCCCCTCTCAGGTCACTTTTTCTCTGCTGCTGCTGAGGACATAGAACTATTCAACAGCATGGCTGGGACTGAATCACAGACAAACAATCTTTTCTATTACCATAAAAATGACAAATAAGTAATAGTTACAGCCTGTAAACACAAGGCTCAAATTAAATAGAGTTCTAAGTGGTACACTGTAACTGGAAGCAGGAACCTACTCCTATTAGAGCCGGCTCAGCCTAAAGAGTATCAGATGTTACTCGGGCCTTAGAAGGCCTGAGACATAAACTATGTGCACAAGAGAAAAAGAAGTCAAATGACTCATGACAGAGTTTGTTTTAATATAAATTACTTTTTCTGTCTCTTTGCTTTTAAAGACTTGCCACTTTCAGATCTTGAACAGCTAACCTAGGCAGCTGGCTTCCTTAGCTAGTGTCCTTCATTTTGTGTATAAAACGCTGGCATTTACAAACTCATATTCCTCTGGCTAAGGGAGGGCAGTTTATTTTAGCACTGTGATCAATGCCATCATAAATCTTTCCTCTTTCAGTCCAAGAACACTGGCACAGCCCAATCAGTGCTGTGTGGATATGCTGTACCCATAAAAAAGAGGATACACCACAACACTTTACTGAAGTCCTACAAGCCTTGAGAGTAGATCAGCACTGAATGAGCCACAAGCCATCCCTTCCTCTTTGATTTTTATTACATGAGGATGCAGGTAAGGGACTGAGATATGGAAAGAGCAGGGAAAGAAAGAGAGAGAACAAAAGAAGAGGAATAAGATGAAATAGGAGAATAATAATCAAGATATGAGAACAGAATAAAAAGTGGAAAAAATAAACAAAAGAGAGGCATGAACAAGAAGGCGGCAAGAATACAAGAGCGAAGAGTAACATCAGAGTGGGAGTAGGGAGAGGGAGATGGTGGGGATATTAGGGATTTAATGCCAAAAAAGAAAAGCCCCATTCTCCACCACACCTATCTTCTCTCTCATGTTTCTTTTATTCTTTTTCCACGCCAGTCCTCTGGTTCTCTGGGATGAGTAGAACTTCCATGTCCAGAAAGCCACAAGTTTGGCATTTTGTGTCTTATGGCAAATGTGCTGGCTCTCCAGTCTTTCCACGGGGGAAAAGTTATACAAAGCAAATGAAAAGCAAAGCTGGCTTAGTCTCCCTTTCATGCAATGCAAGAATCATCCCTTAGATGGGACTATTGCAAAATTAAACAACCTTACAATCACGACCAGTAAATAATGAGTAATATGCTTGTATATACAAAGCTTTTATACCAACCAGTCAAAGAAAGTGAGGATAGTTCATCACAAAAAGACCCCATTTATCAGAAGAGCTTCAAACAGCTTAGCATCTTTAGGGCCATCACTCATCTCTTTTCACCTAAGCTAAGTGCCAGCTTCCAACTTAAGAGGCTAACACATATCCAATTTATCTGCTGTAAGACTCTCCAGCACTGCTTCCCTCAGTCTAGTCTAAAGATACAGGATTCAGTATCTAAACTACTTAAAGTTAACAGAAATTAGTGATTTCATGACGAGATAGGAAGACACTAGTCTGGGAAAATTAGGCAAAAATCAAGTCTTACCAGACATTTTAAAAGCAAAAGAAGTTTGACACAAGGCTGCTGGACTCAGCAATATTTTGCTCAATATATCCAAGGTGTTTAACTCAGTTCTGAGCTACAGGGCTGGGCAATGAAGGGAGCTTCCAAATGTGACACATTATCATCCTCCACCCCACAATTTTGGGAGCGAGAGATTGGGCTTGGTGATGGTACAGCCCTCCACACATGCTCTTGTTGTGGAGAGATTCTTCAGAGGAGAAAATACTGATTAGAAATTGGTTTATTTTCCAGAGTGTTTTCCCTTGGAGGGTCCCCTAAGCTTCCAGAGCTCCAAAATAAGTGACATGGTGAGATCTAACCACTCCTCACTCTGCTTAGCAAGGAGTGCATTGCCACATCACTTTACTCTGTTCCTTGACAAAACAATGTGCTCCCATCAGAGCTTCCACACCCACACTCCTACCTAAAATTTCTACCTGGTAAAGGACTATCTGGAAGCTGTGCAGAAAACAGCAACTTACAGCAGGTGCTCACACAAACAGGCTCTACATGGGTCAAAATATATTTATGTACTGAAGGTTAGTAATGTTCTGGTCAATGCAACCCCTAGCAGTCCTACACATTGAGTACATCCCCTATAAATTATTCCTAGCTGAATAGTGCACTTCTGAAAGATGACAATCCAACTCACTTTTGCTGCTTATACACACTTATAAGGCACAGCAAGAGACAGGCACAGCGGTTCTTATTCATGTTCTTCTAGTGTTTTTCAATCCTCATCTGCAGGAGTATCTTTGTGCAAAAATCTGCAACTTATGCTTTTCCATGCCCACTTGGTGGTTAGCCTTTCTGCCTAGATTTCCCTCAAGAGTGACAATTATGGTCTTGCTAATAATTACATGAACACTTGCCCCAATAAAAACAAAACAGAGCCATGAAGCAATTTCATATGGATTCTCTCTACAAGTCACTGCCCAATTTCTAGTATCAAACTGTGCCTCAGAAATGTTTAAGCATAGTGGGTGTGAAAAGTTGCTTCAAAACAAGAAAGCAAGCAAGGGTTGGGAATGGTTGTTATATGTCTATATCTAAGAAACCAAGGAAACAAGAACCTATGACTTAGCTGAAAAAAGGAAGGAGAATGAGAACTGGCCTCCAATTCTGAGGATAAGGAAAGCCAGTATGCTAATAAAGCAACTGCCTTCTATTGCTAATAAAACTAATAACGGTCACGGGATCTCTCCTCTACCATTTCAGATCCATGATTATATGAAAGGGAATAAAGAAAAATGTCTTTACTGTTAACCACAATAAAATGAAATGTATTGGAAATGCCTAGATAGTAAACAGTCTTGTTAAACTATACAGATAGGGCAAACCCCTCTAGACATCTTTAGGAGAAAGGACAATATAGTACATGTAAGTTAGAAAACTTCAAATATAGGGTGGCAAAAGTATGTCCTGGTGGTACGAACTACTGGCATCAAATCCCACAACTAAGTGATCATAATGTCCTTCAAAAAATTTATGGTGAAAAAACCTCAAGCATTTCAGACAGCTAGCACTGTGACTCTACATGCTTGTGCTTTGCCACAGAACAGTCTGATCCCCTGCACTGACATAGCAAGAGTGCAAATCCCAGATGGAAAATTAATCTCACAATGTAGCCAGATTGAGTTTCCAATTCTCCAGTGCATAACTTGAAGGTTGTTCTGCTCAGCTATTGAAGAGGTGAGGGGCAGAGAGACTTTAACTTGTTTGACATCCCAAACATCATTTAAGCAAGACACGCTCTGAAAAGGACCTTACTTGGCTACTGACAGTTACAAAGGATCCATGGTATCCTCTGTACTCATCCTTCCTATAAAATATTGCTATCACACTTTTCCCTGCTTAAATGTCCTGGACAGAAGGGGAGTCCAAGGTCCAAATGACTTCAGCTGTGTCTCCGAGTATGTGGGTAAAATCCGTCCTTAAAATAGAAAGGAGATGGATGACAGTACATTTTAAAGAAAGTATCTATCAACTATAAAGACACGTTTATGGTTTCCTCATATTTATGGTTTTCCTCAAGAAAAGACAGGGCCAGCAAGCTAGAAAAACTGTAAGGCTGTGATATTATTAAACAACTTCTACAAGCTGATACAAGTCTTACTCTGCTTGAAAGAAATCAACTAATTGTACATCTTCTTAGACAAACTCCACCACGGTCATTTCATGGTTTGTTACAAAAATATGCAGCAGCAGAACCTGAACTATTCTAGGCAGCATATTTTCTCCTGCTTGCCAGGTCTTGGGCTTACTGACAGATGAGAATACCACCATTGGTTTAGTAAGAGTCTCAACTTCTGCAGATTAACAAAACACTAAATCTTATTCTTTGCCAACATCAGCTGATGTGAGTTTATTAAAAGCTAAAAGGCATGACAATATATGTGTTGAGCCTACAGACCGAAGAGATTGTATTTGCATACATATGGTTGCTTCTAATACGGTAATTGGGTATGTGCACACAAGATACAGAACTTGGGTGAAGTCAATGGAGCTATGCCAATGCGCAAAGCTGGCTGCACGTTCAGCATAATGATAGAGGATTAAATAGATTTCTTTGGTCATTCGAGTATCTGAGAGGTCTTTATTACCTTTTCAGTCCATCCTCATGAATGTCAAAAAATAAGTAATAAAATCTTTATCACCACTCTCAGACAGAATTAATAAACAAGTAAGTCACATTGATAACCCAATACACAGTGCCCCATCTCTTGCCACTGATGCCCAAATAAAAGGCCATATTTCATTTCATTTCATTAGTGTGCTGTTTCATTAAACCACCTACTTCTAGAAAAATAATACAGCCACATCTTTAAGTACTGTCTTTCTGAGATTGTTGCCTCCAACTTTAGTACTTCTGTGCCAAATACTCAGCTAATGTAAATGAGTGGCTCTGTTATAGCCAATATATTACACTTACTGCAGCTGCCTTTCCTTGCCATTAAAGAGTTACTGAGAAATTCCAAATCTGAACATTTGTGTACTGGATGACATTTAAAATGGAGCATTCTAAGTTCCCACAAAAGGACAGCACTTAACAAAAGACTCCGCCTTTGTATCCTATTACCTATAGCATCCACAACTTGTTTCTGAATGGGTAATAATATGAACCAATTGCAAGAGCTGTAATAGCCTTTATCATTTCAAGATGTGTCATCCACCGATGAACTGTGTGTCAGATTCCTGTTTGGGCTCTGATCCAGTGAAGTACTTCAGCACATGGGCAGTCCTGCTTATCTTCAGCTGAGCTTCTTGCCTACTTGAAAGTTAGATGATGTACCTAAGTGCTTGATTGGATCAGGGCACTGGAGTAAACTGGTGTCACTCCTCTGAAATCCTGGAGCAATACTGACTTACATTAACTGAGAATTTTGCATTATGATTATGGACTAAGATCATCTGTCATTTCAGTAGCTATATGACCTGCTACAACAAACTTTGACATTTTCTTAGACAAGTTTTTACCTGTAATAATTTCAAGTGATATAACGTAACTACAAATCATCTAATGTGACAATGTACCAAACACTACCATACAGCATGTACTAATCTGATAATACATCAATGTATGACAACATATAGCATTAGACATTGCACTCCACCAAGAACATTTAACAGCAACAATCTCCGTTCTCTCAACTCCAATATAAAATGCAGCCAGCAGGATGATATCAAATGATGGCAGCTCTGCTTCTCATAAAAGGACCTTGGGGACTCCAAGGAGATTTGTGTATCTGCACTTCAACAGCATAGCAATGTGGAAATGTTAAAGTTAGTAAAGCAAACACTCCTCAAATGAGAAGGGCAACAGATGTCAGCCAGTATCACATGTCAGTAAACAGCAACAAGACAGAGGGTACTTTTCTTAGCACTTTTGTGAAAGCATCATGCTATCAGCTACAGCCACATCTCAGCTGTTTGACTCTCTAAGTGGTGGTGCTTGTATGCGTGATTTAACTCCCACCAAGAGAGGATTTCCAACCATATGGAAATACTGTCCACTGAAGTCAGCTGAAAGAAAGTAGAAATGCTGCTGTATATTTATTGCAGCTTGAAAAGTAAAAAAAAAAAATAAAAATCACACTCTCAAACTGATTGAAAGCTCATTCTGTGCTTGGCAGAGACAGACAAGCATTTATGTTTCTCAGCTTTAATACAGAAGGATCATCCTTAGGGCAAAAGAGTAGTTGTGATTCATCCGCTTTTTACCCTTACTGCAAAGACTTCTGACAGTAAGGCCAAAATATGCTAACTAAAAAGGCACTCTTTGTACCATAAACACTAGGCCACAAGGAACTGGACAGTGGCCATCAAATCACTGCCTTTTAATTTTTCTCTCTCATCTATATTTCTCTAAAGATTTCTGGTAAGAAGGCAGCTGACTCTATACAAAAGCCAGAGGCATTGCTGGTATCTTGGTGGTTTCATGCATGCCATATTGAATCTAACTTTATTATGCAAGAAAAAAAAAACCTTTCAGTTAGGCAAAGATGGATTTCAGCGTCAAAACACCAAAGGAAGAGGTAAAGGGACAGAGTTCTTCTACTGCCAACTGACTGCTTTGAGTCCAGGCCTGGTTAGTTGGAAATATACTCCACAGTCATCGAACATCTTAGCTGCTTACGTGGAAAAAAGTTTGGTTCTCAGCAAGCAGTAGAGTCCACATCATGAACTGTCCATGACATCCCTTGATAACTTTGCTGCCAGTTAGAAGTGAGAGAACAACAAATGAATGGACTGTGAAGATTTAGCTGTTTTCATCACTAGAATTCTGTCTCTAACAGTAGGTATATAAGCTATGCACTGAAATTTAAAGTAATTTTTTTTTATGGAGCACATGTCCTGTCAACTGAGACTGATGATATACACATCCAGAAGGAATTTTTAAAAAATCACTTAGATGAAGAGACCATACCCAGCCAAGACACTACTCAGAAAAGCAAAAGCTGTCACCCAGCCTTGCCCAAGGATGCTCTCTGCTAAACCTTGGCCTCAGACTGTACATGTACAAATTTGGAGCTTTTGAAGAAAAGGAAGGCAAGATCACAGCACCTTAACACACTCCTTGTGTACAGCATGGTGCCTAAGAACAACCATCTCCTTCCTCTGCCTTTCCAAAATCCTCTGATTTTGAAAAAAAACATCCCAACATGGCAGGAAGGCCTTTACTACAAGGTGCATTAATTGGGTAAGGCAAGCTAACAAAATGATTAATCTGCTGCTCTCCTTCAATATTACGTTTACACAAGTTGATTATAGCACTTAATTACTAATTCACCCTGCTGAAAAACAAGAGTGCTTTAAATTTTTAATGAGATGAGGGAAGGCAACATTCTCTAACTCAACAGGGAGAAGTCATTTTATTTCCTCTTTTGATTTCCCAAGTTATTACCATTTCTAAGGAAAAAACTATCCCCTCCCTGATCTTTCACTCAGTTCTTGCTTTTGAAAATATGGAAATCAACAAGACACTTGTATTAATTTCAATCCATGACCTGACAGGTAATGCTTTGGAAGAGGAACAGAGGATCAGATCATCAACTGAAGCATGTCCATTGAAATAAGCGGAACAAAATTAAGCCAGAGACTGATTCAGAAATGGAAATAGCCTAATCCCCTCCAGTTCTGTCAGCAGAAATGTTGAGTATGTCCCAGTACTATTTATGGGTGTTCTTATGAAATGTTGTCTATTCACAATTGCCAGTTGGTCCATTACCAAGGTTGTGGACTAACTGTTGCAGTAAAGAACTTCTTCACATTCATGATGGTCTGTAACATTTTCATTGTTAGGAGGCAAATACACTGAATATTGCATGCTCTTCCTGGCTGATCTTTATAAACCTTGTGTTATCTGTGGGTTTTGTTATTTGATTTCATCCTCTATGTTATACCACCCAACAACTTCCTTAGACAACTGAAAGGAGATGTCCATTAAATTAAGCATAATCAAGCAGTGCACAAACAAAACTCTTTCGAGTTCCTTTAGTACAGAGTTGTAAGTGAATCATTTCACCTGCACCACCACAACTTCAAACCCCTGTCCACGATATATCTCCCTCATAGTTACGGCCTCTGTGTCCGTTATCTTGAAGACAAGCCAGGTGACCTTGACCCACATAGCTTCTAGGGCTGCTTCCAGGGCTGCAAATTGTACCTAAGGGGTACTTCACTTGCTTAGCTGCTACCGTAGCTAAATAATTCAGCTAATCCACATTAGGTAATTACCTAATACCTCTTTGTATAGAGTCCGGCTATCTTTTATATACCTCCCCATCTGCTTTATAAAAACAATGAAAAAGCTTTTCCCTCTCTTTTTGCGGAATATACAACCAACTTGCATAACGACCAAAACTAACAAAGACTACACCTCCCTTAAAAGTCAATTTTATACCTGAAAAACCTTGTAGTCATGTAGACTCTAATTTCTAGCTCCACGTTTTACACCAAAAATGATTACAGAAAGCTGATTACAGAAAGTTACCAGTAAAATGCATTCTAGTAAATCATACGAAGTTTCTTCTCTTTCATATCGGCCAGTAACAATAACCCACATTAAGACAGCAAACCCAAAATAAATCTGGCAATCTGGTTTCATACAGGTAATTTTATTAATTGCTTTAATATGCAATTAAGGAATAGTCAGTGGGCTGCAGGATTTTATAAGGCAATAATCCTATTCCCTGGTGTCCAGCTTTGTCCCAAGGAGTAGGTTATCCAAAAAAAAAAAAGAGCTGGATGACTGCCAAATCAAACAGCACCTTCTTCCCATTTTCAATTACATAGAAGTGAGGCAGAGTAATGAGGATATGCTGGAAACTTTGACATTTATTTATCGAACATTTTTACTGAGAAGGAATTGCTGGCTTGCTAAACCGGAAACTATATTTTTACTACAGAAACAATCACATAGAAAACCAGGATCCTGCTGCTCAGCATGAAAGGAATCACTAGAATCAATAAATTGACCCATCTAAGCCAGCAATGTTATTTCATTCAATGCAGCACATATTTAAAAAATCCAAAAACCAAAAATATAGTGTATATTTCAAAAATCCTTATGTCATACTATTTTACACAGCACTGTCTTCTTTGACTCAGGCAGGCTGTGTTACGGTTCATAGGCACAACAATCAAAACATAACAAAACCACTAAAAGAAAAAAGGTGTAGCATTTGTAGAGGCAAATGAAAAGATAACCCAAATTGCTAGAAGAAATTCAGAAGATTTTTCTCCCCTTTCCAGAGATTCTAGAGACTAAACAACCAAAAGATTAAATGGGGAATAACTCACCAGACTACATGTTCTTTCTTCTTTTTGGATAGACCAATTGTTTTAATTCAGTTTTACCACAGAGGAGAAAAATGCAGAGAGAGTAAATGAAGAGGAAAATAGGGAAGTCAACATTCTTTGAAGCAACAACATATGGTGACCAGGCATGAGAGATGGAGGTTATAAATCTTTCTGTGACAGAATTACCTAAAGATGACATTGCAGCTTCAAGGAGCTTGAGCTTTTAAAACCACACCAGAATCTAGCAAACTAACCTGCATGGTTACAAATTTTGCAATAACCTTCATTTCCAATGCTTCTTTGCAAAAGCTCAGCATACTGAGAATTTTGGTACTAATACAGATGTGGTCAATAGAAAGCATGAAAACCTTTACTCCACAAATCACTCAAAGTAAGAATAAAAAGATAAGAGAATTAAGAATTAGAACAAAATGCTGCATCCTGCAAATAGTCACTGCTGTATTATAGAAGGGGAAAGGAGACAGGAGGTACGTTGGTGCTTGTTTCTTTGTGAGAAGAAACTTATTCAGGGATACCAAAGGATAGAGGAAAAGCTCTTTCGTGTTCCAGCCACTGTGGCCAATTGCCCAAGAAAGTGAAGGGTGAGAATCCTGTTGTCTCATGTACACTTCTGACTGGGTTCATCATACAGCGATATGTAGGTAAGCAAGCTGCCTGCCCTTGGAAAAACGATCCTCCAAAATGTCTCTGAAGCAGACGCTTCCCCATTTCCAAATCCCAATGATGGAATGCCACAGGACTAAGCATCAGGATAGTACAGGAGTATGAGAGTAACAGCAACCATCACATCCACATACTTTACCCCTAAGGAAATACTATCCAATTCCAATGCATTTCTTAACTGTAAGCTAAATAAAGCCTATCTCTAAATACTATATAAGGTTACCATAGAGTTGGGTCTTCCCTAGATGACCCATCTTTTCTTTCGTCTATTGAAAAGTCATGCCCTGGTAGATTTTGAGGATCTTCTCTGTGTGCCCAGATTTTCTAAGTGAAGAGCAGACTGCTGGAGCAGTGGCTCTGACTTGGCTGCCCCATGTCCCAAAACCCCCACATTGACAGAACGCACAAGCAGGTCAACTCTAACAGCTAATGCACGTTACGTCCCCAAAGCATCAGATTTAGCATTCAGACACAAGACAGCCCTGCTCTGTGGGCTCACCAGCTCCCTGAAGCATCACTCACTGTGCACATACTACACAGCGCACATGCACACACTTCCATACGAGATTCCCTGACAGAAGCCTGGCAGCACTACTTCTATTGCTTATCACTAGTGGGTTTCACGTGTCTTCAGCAGCCAGTCCTTTTGTCGGCAGAGCGTGTTAAAGCCAGACTAAGATTATCAGAAGTGATTTTGAGCAAACCCAAGAAAACCAGATAGCTTTTAAACATTTTGATTTTGATATTGAGTGGAAATGTCCAAAAATGGTTCTGAGAAATGTGACCAAAATCATTGGGACAAATACAGTAAAAATTCTCCTTCAAACAAATATAGACATAAGGAAAGAGGGTAAAAACCACACAATTTTCTCCATTACTATTAGGCAGTTGCTCGTTGAGCAAACAACGAGCTTTGGAAAGCACAATAATTAAGCACAAACCATCTATTTAGAGGACAGATAATAACTTCTGTTATTTGCAGAGCCTACAACAATGCTGAATACTTGCAGCAACACCTTTAAGTAAGGTTTGTTTCAGAAGATGTGGTAGAAAAATAAATGTAAGACAAGGCTATGGAACTGCAATGCTAGATATGCATTTACATTCCCCCCTCCACCAAAAGACATTTATTCAGTTTCTTGTTTCTTGATTTCATGTAGCTGAATTCTTTAAAAAATATTTTTACATAATCTAAAATATTTGCTGTATGATATAACTGATATTTCCACAGGTGGCACCTCTTTAACAACAATCTTCTGAACACACACTAAGCCAAAACACTTAGCAGGTGGTTTCTTCACACTGCAGAGATGTTGTGGCATCCTGGATAGGATTCAGGGCCTCACCTGCCTCCCAGTGATCACCACAGGCAGTATCATGGAAAGAAACATGCTACAAATGCCCAGTGGGATGTATAATAGCAGTAGTTTCCAAACGACTTTCCCGTTTTCTGTTTCAGAGATATCCCAGGGAAGCCCATGGGCTTGACCTGTAACTCAGTGAAACAAAAGGAAACTCTCCTGCTGACTAGCAAACCCCTTGGAAGCAGACCTTACACAAAGAGCTGCTGAAGCACTGAAAAAGGCAGAGGCTGCATTTGGGAAATCAGACTCCTTACGCAGTGCTGAGGCACTGGATTGAAATGTGTATTTATTCTTTTTCTTTATGTACTGGTATTAACTTATTTGATTCAAGCAAAGATGGGAAGGGAGCATAAGGAGTCATCAAATCCGGCTCCCGACAATCACAGGTAAGCACTTAAGAGAAGTTTGCTCCAGGAAGACCCACAGAACCTGCACTGTACTTATGACAAGCCAAAATATATTCCCACAGCCAAAGAGGCAGGAACCTCCTGACATATCATAACACTAAAAGAGTAAACCCTTTTTGAATTAAAAAGTCTGTGGCATGACTGGTTCAAAGGATCTAGTTTCACTGAAAAAGATTTCTGAAGGAGTGTGCTGTGCAGACTGACATATATGTACATATGTATAAAATATACATATCTGTTCTGACTTTATTGGACATGCTTCTGAAATATTTTTATATATCAGGGCAGGGTTAAAAACTAAAGGTAAATGAATATACCAAAATTATATAAAAACACATCACAGAAAATTTCACAGCATTAGATTTTTCTGATGGTTATGAAGACAGACTTAATAAAATCAGTTTTGAGATGTTCAGTTATTGCATAATAGTGCAAAACATCTTAACCTTGGAATGCAATATCTGTGTATTTGAAGGCAGAAGATTAACAGAAGAGTAAGAATTAAATATGAAGTCCTGTCACCAAAAGTTGCTACTGAAATTACGTTTATCAAAACAAGTTCTCCTTACAAGCACTAGAATTATTAAATATAGATATATATCGTACTATATATTTGTTGCAATGGGATTAATTTTAATGGAAAAATTCTTATGAAAGGAAACTGCTCTTCCTGCTAACCTATACTGCACTGTAGTA
The DNA here is from genome assembly GCF_000699105.1 of Pygoscelis adeliae. Taxonomy (NCBI): domain Eukaryota; kingdom Metazoa; phylum Chordata; class Aves; order Sphenisciformes; family Spheniscidae; genus Pygoscelis; species Pygoscelis adeliae. Next base: position 2,398,079 of record NW_008824360.1, on the reverse strand, counting down.
TATTCACATTTGGAAATTTCACATTTGGAAAAATGCCAAATACAGCCCAGTTCCTCAGCTTATGTTGAGCTGTTCATTGCCTCCAGTGGAACTGTGTCAATCTAACTAGGTTGAGAAGCTGACCCCCTCTTCAGAAAATACATTCCGATAAGTTTTTGTGCAAAATTTCATATACAAATATCTGTGCCTCATAGGCACCATAGGGACCATCTTGATAAATAATTTTGTCCAAGTGGATGCAGGGACACTGTTTAGTATCCTTATGTAGCATGAGGAGAGGACATGTCTTATACCAGTGGAATTGCCAGGTGGAAAGACAAATATGATTTTGGGCATTCAGACTCTTCTTCAGGTTTCTGTATACTACTGTTGTTTATATAAATGAAGCTAAGTCATGCATGCTTTGGCTGATCCACTGAACATAAAAGCCTTACTGCTACTTTTACAACTGTTAATGGATTGAAATAACATGAATAAACATGAAGTTCCATCCTCATTATTAACTCTGCATTCACTGTGGGCAAGACAAGAGGTATAGGTGTGTCATTTTTTACTGCATAAATAATGCTACGTTGTTTCTTATGTTTAACATTCCTCAATATGAAGGAAGAAAAGTAGAGCAAATATAACTGAAATGAAAGTGTGACCTTCTCGCAGGATCAGAGCCCTGCCAAATTCCTTTTTTCATCTGTAAAATTACATGATCTAACTTCATAGACAGCAGCTTCTACTGCATGTCCCTACAGTCAAAAGACAAATGAATTTTCAATACACCTAAATAACATATGGAGTTAAAAAGAGGGTGGAGAGAAAGCGATGCTGGCTCTTGTCCGGCTGTGCAGAAGGTACAAACTTTTCCACTTGAATTAAAGTGCCAAATGTCAAAGTATAAAATGCATTAAAACTGAAAAGAAAAAAAAAAAAATCAGGTACTGCATACCTGTATAGATGCAAAATCCCCAGAAGCACAAGCTCCAAGAATAGCAGCACCCACCAAAACAGACTCCACTTCTTTGGACAGGACAACAGGCTTGCCTATAAAAGAAAAAGCCATGCCTCTGTTAGGAAGAATATAGCAGTACTGCACCAGTAGCACAGTAAATAATTAAAGCAAAAAATACAAAATAAAAAGGAATCAAAAAGTTCTTGAAAACCATGTTCACAACTCCATTCAGAGCTACAGTCTACTGTAGATTAATGTAAATCTCTCTGCTCTGTGGTTCCAGGCTCCAAGAAAAATGCAGAATTTAAATAAAACAATTTCAGCAAAATATTAATGCAGAACATGAAGCATACAAAAAACAATCCCCCAGATCTTTGACACTGGCTATTTATCTTAAAGGGCTTGGTATAAACCTGTTACCCACACCCTCCAAACCCACGTGTCTATTAAAAGTTGACCTCAAGGGGAAAACCGGGTGGTATCTTTTTTGTTTCTTTTGCAACAAACAAAAAAAAGATTGTTGTGTTTGTTTTTAAATATATAGCCAACAAAGCCAGTCTGGTTTTGCTGGAAGACATGAAAATATGAGTAGTAAACTTTCACAAGCTATGTATGAAATCATAAGAGAAATCTTGTCTTCCAAATTGTGCAAGATATTCAAAAACAAGATTGAAACACTGGAAAAAACAAACAAACAAACAAACTCAATTACATTCTGAAGTAGAATTAAAAATTATTGTTTCATCACCCATGGGTACTGTCATGAACATAATTTCCCTCGGTTCACACAAAGTTTTCTAAGACCTGTATTATTAATGTAAAAAAAAACAGGAAAAAGAGTAATAAACAAATGAAAATTGGCCTGCTTTCTTAATTCTCCTTAAAAAACCTAAAACAATAGCATAAGTCTAAATACTTTTCTAGCTACACTTTAGATGTGTAAGTGTACACTCACTTTACACTCACTAAGCCAACAAATTTAGTATTCCTACAGTATTTGGTATGTGTCTAAATTTCCATTACTGAGATAATTTCATTCAATGAATGATGATGCAAACACAGTGGTGGGAGGAGGGCTTCCTTCTGTGAATAGCCTCAATGATATGCCCCCAAAAATGCTGCTCCTGGGAGCCAACTGTAAGATTAGAAGGAGCTGAAATTTGGAGGAAGATCTAAAGGGAGCCAGGAACAACTCCTACAGAGGAAAAGGCAAATACACACTTTTCAAAATAAGAAATAAAATTATTAGTATCAGAAACAATTATTGATACAAAGCAAATGCACCTTGCACCCCAAGCATCCACTTACATTATACTAACTTTGCACTGTTCCACCAGTGTAAAGCTCCTTACAACCAACTTTCAATGACATAAAGGTGCCACAGTGGTCTTTATGCCATTTCTTCCTACAGTTAGCACAGGCAGAGTGACAGGGAAAGAAAGTAGATACAGTGAGACCTTGTTGCTTGATTGCTGGAATGACTACTAACAGCGAACTACTGTAATTACAGCATCCTTTAAATTTCTCTGACCAAACAAATCCACCTTAAAAGCATTAGTGTAGGATCAGTCACCTGAGCATTCCTCCGGTTCAGATGGACCACAGCTCAGGACTTGGGTCAACTTCGAACAGATGCAGACAATCTAAAACTCAAGCTTACAGCTACACGGCTGTTTGCCAGGCATTGAAGCAGTAAGCAGTTTTCAGCATGCTCTAAAATTTACTGCACATTTCCCGCATCATCAGAATGAATACAGAATTCTTACTGGCAAACAAAAAGATCAAGATACTTTTTAAGTGGCCTGCAAAATTATCTATTGGATGTCTGCATGGCTGAGTCATGAGCATTTGCAGCTAACAATAATATATTCAGATTTTTTTCTTTTCGGGAAAGAATGGGGGATTGATCCTGGAATGTTAGTTATTTTATCTGATAGGCTCTAATGAGTTCAACACAACTGAGAGCATTTCAGTTAGATGAACTCTGACATCCCTTGTCAGTCACTGATTTTACAAATGGGGGAGAACTCCAGACTGCAAAAAGGCCTTTTTGTACTGAATTGTACTTGGCCATTAGTTACAGTCAAAGAACTTCTGATTACATTTTAATCAGAATACCTTTTCACAGATCTTTTATTTTATACATCATGAACCAGCATCCCAACTCTACACATAGCTGAAATTCACCTAAAACATTTGAGTAATATAAGGAAAGGCACGCACTTGACAACATCATTTTTCACAAACAGAAAGGATCACTTTGCCTACAATGTGTTTAGTGAATTTTAAGGTCAATAGGCATTACGCTTTTTGCTTCTCCATTTCTGTTTTCATCTCAGGTAAGTCCATAACGCATATTTTCATCTTCCCTCCTGCATCAAGGTTATGAAGCATGGTTTGATGTTAGGGCAAATCAGATCTCCAGACCAAATGCCCCAAATCTGAGCCTTTAAACTTCATTCAAGACAGCTCAGCTGGTCTTAATTTGAAATATGCCCAAAACACACATCATTCAAAGCCACTCTGTAGTCCCTTAAACTAAATTTTGTTAGTTTTTCCACATTTTTTAAAGTATATTCAACTGACTCACAGGTGTGCTAAGATGTCCAACACACACACAGGCTAAAGGGATACCAAAAATACCGTGCAAGCCTGACACCTCCTCTTGTAATGAACCGCATACCCAGGACCTTCCACCCATCAGGAATTCTACAAAACCAAATGCAACGCCATGCAGGAGCAAGGATCCAGAAATTGTCCCCTAAAGCATATTAATGATACAGACATGGAAGTAATTCAGAAAAGAATTGTTCTATATAATGGATGCAATGTCCAGCATAAGCAGGAAGTGTCAGGAGAAGTCCAACAGAATTCAAACAGAATGAAGCTAATAGAGGTTTTAGTAAAACACATCTCATGCAAAACAGGCTCACAAAATGTACTGGGCATTATCCTCATCTAACTAACTTCTTGTAATCTGACTAAATGGAATAATTTCTATAGAACATTTCAAATAATTTTTAAAAATAAAAATCTGATAGTGAGAAACATCTCTGACAGGTAATTTATACATATTGGTTTTAAAAATTCCATACCAAATTTTAGTACTTATTCAATTGCACTTTCTTAAAAAACCTGTAAGTCTGAGATCCACAGATTGGAAATCATGCTGGAGGTTTCTCCAGAAGTCTGTTTTCTAACAATACGAAGTATGGAGCTTTGCTTGCACTGCATCTCTGTGTTATTCAATTGTCTTTAAATTTCAGGAAATCCAGTCTTGCAGGAAGTAACATTTCATTACACACTTTTTGGCCAACCAGCAAAATACAGTTCCATAGAAAGCAAGTATTTATTTTTCCAAAGACAAAGTATTTAGCCACCTAAAATAGTTTACACTCCTTTCCCTGCACTTCCTCTAACTTACCAGTAATGTCAGCGTGCATCTGCACAAAGAGAGGGTTCTTGCTCAGCCCACCGCACAGAAACAGCGTGTTGATATGATGCCCTGCAGCCTGCATAGTTTCCAAAATATGTCTTGTTCCTAACTTCAAAAAGGGGAAAAAAAACCCAAAAACAGATGAGCACAGGAGAGCAGCCACAGGAAGAGATCTTAAAGCACAATTTGCTGAAAAGAATGATACTACTAACTGCCCCTACCAGTAACCTGAGGGCTGGGAACAGACCTGCAGGGGTACGGCCTCTCCTTAGCTTCCAGCCAGTAACAGGCATTGTAATTAAGAACTAGAAAAATCAAACAGATGGCACAAGGAATCGGGCAGTACATGGGCACAGCATATTGCAGTAAACATCCTGGGGCTGGCTGAAGGAGTGAAGACGTACCAGTACACATAACACAGGGAAATGGGGCTTACAGGGAAGTACTGACAAGGGTGAAGACAGGGATTCAGAGAAGCTACAGAAATGGGCACCAGGAAAAATTGATGGCAGTGATAGGCAGCTGTTTGTGACCAAACGCAGCAGAGTATGGAAAACATTTCCAGATCCAGAACTAAAACCTACATGGCAAAGACATCCCCACCAAAAACTTCTATTTACTTTGTATAACAGCATCTGAAAATCAGTCTCAGTAAAGAGATTTCAATTCTGAAGCCAAATAACAAAACAGAACAAAAAAGGAGCAAATAAAAACCTGTATTTTCTGTCTTTTCAGCAAAAAGGAAAACCTGAAGAATTTTGTATTGGCTTAACTGTTTCTCTTGGCCTTTGCCCTATGCAAAATAAAATGTTCCATTTCATGCCAGGATTAATTGAAACATCTAAAATGTAGGCATATTTTTAAACTTTTCATTTACAGTCTCCATTCTGAGAAACTCAAACTAGAACAGCTCAGTCTTCCGCTCCACAAATGATGAAAGCAAATGCTTTGCCATTTTAAAAAAATCTTTTCTCTTTTTGTTTGCTTTGCTTGCCTCCAACTACTCACTGAAGTCAACCTTCTCCCTCTTTCCTCTTGCAAGAACATTTTCCATTTCTTTGACAAATTATTCATCCAAAAATAATTCCCAGCTCTTTATAATACCTTGGAAGTTCATTTGAAGCTCAGGCTTGACAAAATGCCAATTTCAGGCCAAAATTTTGCCCAGGCTGACTCTTTGTAGGTAGATTCCCCACAAAACACAATCTGGTCAAAGTTTTCACAAACTGTTGTTTAAGTTTTCTTTATGCTATGCTGCAAGTTCATTAAGAGGCCTGCAGCCTGCAGTAAACCCCTCTTCAAATAAAAGCTACTGAAAATTGAAGCTAGCAGAGTTTCATCAGACCATGACTGGCACCACTCTGGATAGGCCTTCAAATGTATTTTGGTTTTTCAGGCAAGCGGTTATGAGGAACTTTAGCAGCTGCAACACCAGCTGACTAAATCCATCGCTTCCCTATTGACACAAAGGGCTAATTTCCAAATGACACAGCCACAATTTTAATTATGGAAAAATAAACTGCTCTAAAAAGAGTCTGTCTCCTCAGAACGGGCTTGACGGCCACAATTATATCTCTGATCATGTTCTCATCAGTCTAACTGTTGCATCACATTTTGCAATGAATAGTTAAAAGGATATTCTCTTTCGCTACTTCTGAAATTCAAATTTATTAACAACTTCTCTCACAACACACACACGTCAAAGACCCTGAGAAAGAACATGCTGTGAAAATTATTTTGTGTTTACCTGCCTGGAAAATTGTATTCACATAGCAATTTAAATTAAAGCCAGACTTATTTCACTGGGGGGTGGAGGGGGAACTAATTTAATCCTGGATTGGAGAAAATGCAAATTGAGGGGCTTCAAATGCAAATTTTATATGAAAAGAAAAAAGCTT
>NW_008824360.1:2390822-2391787 GCF_000699105.1 Pygoscelis adeliae | reverse complement strand
GAAAACTAGAGATTAACATTCTGTGGGCAGGCCTACACTTTTTACAAGATTTTTACTTAGATTTAAAGTCTATCTTGCACCCATTGAAGACAGCGAATGGTACAGGATTGGGGCTGTCCTGAACAAGAACTGTTTCCTTCAACAAAAGTGAAGCTAAAATTGGGAGTGACAGTGTATGGGAGGAAAATTAAATTTCCTAGGTATCAGATTAGCAGTTAGTAAATATATCAAGTCAAAACCAAGTCTACTCTGTCTACTTTTTAGTTACTGTTTCAACAGTGTTTTAAGAAAAATAAATTTCTGTTAACTTACAATGAAAACTATAGTATGGCCTTTTTATATTAAATCTCACAATCAGTGCAATTAGCTATCAAAAATATATGCAGATGCTGAATTTAGTGTTCAACACAGTATTTGTGTCTTACAATAAAATTTGAGTTGTATCATATAATGAGATAATAGGTGACTTTCCCAGGATTTCCAGCAGAGAACGTTTCCACTTCGTTAGCATGATATAATAATGGAGCACCTGTTCAATACTGGAAAGTTTCTTTCAGGGGGCAGTATCAGTTGCTGGCATTATTTAAACTCTCCTAGACATTCTTATTTAAATGGTGGGATTATACCGAAGCATCAGGTATAACCAAGCTACATTCATCTTAAAAAGGATCAAAACTTACAACAATGAATTCCAGGCTGGGGTTAAGTTCTCGTTATTTGCTGAAGAGGGAGGGTTAACACGTAAGATGTACAGTTCACAGTAAATTTACAGCAGCCACCCACCCTCTATATCCCAGATGGCTGACCCAGCCTAGCAAAGTTGTTGTTTAACCAGTAGAGGAGTTTGGAAGTTTTCCAACTGAACAGAGTTTTGTCAGGAAAACTCCCCAATTCATGAAACTGTTTATGTTTTGCAAAAACACCTCAAGTTCAACAAACTTTAAAAAAAAAAATTCACAAAAAGG
>NW_008824360.1:2375385-2390768 GCF_000699105.1 Pygoscelis adeliae | reverse complement strand
TCACCAAATGCCTGGGGACAGCACGCCCCATTGAAAATACCCTACCAGACTTTCAAAACAATTTATATGACCCAGGTTTTCACTTCAAAATAGAACTTCTTGTGAAATCCTGGGTTCCAGAGAAAATCAGGGCAGAAACAAAAGTATTCCAATAAAATTACCCATCTCTGCATGTTAGCAAACACCAAGGACATTTTCGTAAAGACGGTCTCTCTGCCTGCTTTTACAGAAACACAGCCACGGGTTGGAAATGCTACACACGAGACAACTGCTTGTCTTGCAGCAGGGAAACCGAGGGAGGAATGAGATCTGGTCTGTTCGGTCTGTAGCGTTATGAACTGAATCACAGACCCACTCCGACTCGCTGTGGTACAGAGTTCTGACTCATCTAACAGGCAAGCAGGGGAAATCCACGGATTTAGGAACAATCTGAAGCTGAGGCATTTTAGGGGAGCACAAGTTCCTTCATACAATTGCCAAAGCTTTTTTTTTCCACTCTCTCAGCTTGCCGCTAGACAGCCCATGCTGTTAACGCTGCCCCATATAGTATCAGCCTCTTTCCTCACATCTGCACTAGAGGCAAAAGCTCCATTTACAGAATTGCCATAAGGAGAAAACTTTTTAGGGGAACATTTTCTCCACAGTCTGTCGATTATCCTACAGTAGGGAGCAGTCACAAATGTGGGTAAAAAATATCTTGCTCCTTTAAGAAGTCCATTAAGTGAATTCATCTATTATTAGAAATCTGTTTAGCAGAAGGGAATGATCAGTCTGCCACAGAACATGAGACAATTCATTTATTCTTTTATGCACTTAAAATGGCTTACAGCAATGGCTTGAATCGTGGCCAAGTAGATAAGGGCAAGTTCATCCAGACCCCGAGACAATGTTAGTCCAACAACCTGTGCAAAGATCAAAAAGAAAATGTACAAATCCAACCAAAGTAAAACTCTATTATTTTCTATGGTTTCTTGTTGTAGCAAGTTTTAAGTGCTAATTCTAAGCCCTACTTTTGTGAGCTGTACACATAATGTTATGTTAAACATGTTATTCCTGATCTGGGGAAGAACCACAAATAAAGAACAAACAGCATATTATATGGGATTAGAGATAGATTAACTCTGACAGTTTTATGTTATGACTCGGATATTGCTTGTGAATGTCTTTAATGTAATAATATGCAGATGCTATTACATAAAAATAACTTTTAAAAAGCATTTCTCCCCCTCCCTTCCAAGCACCCTAACACTGAAACACAATTAATAATTAAAGACTATATCTTAACCTCCTTTACTCTGACATAAACCAATACTGCACTGTAGTTACTCTGGATTAACATCAGCATAGGCAAGACCTGAATGCAGCCATAATTGTGGCAGAAAAAATGTGTTGCTATTACCAGTATTTGCATACAGCCATCATACCAAGGAAATTATGATTCTGCTGCAGCATATATTTCTTTCATAAAATAATACACGTATTATTAGGACCCAAAAATATATAAGCCATCTATTTTTTTTTTTAAATGTTTCCCTCGTTCGTGGTTTAAAACATGTTGCAGTGCTTAAGCCTACCCTTTCCTATCTCAACCTCAAATACAGCAGATTTTGGTGCTGGTGAGTACCTTGAGATGCTCACTTCAAGGACAATATGCCATTTTGAAGTACATTTTTGCATTAATCTCCAGGTATTCTGATATCATCAAATTATACCCTTATGATATTCTTCTGTTATAGTTCTGCACAGTAACATCCTGGCTTCTGACTTAGCTGATCTACCACCATGAAGTTCAGTGAAGAGAAACATCTAAACATTTAAAGATGGGCTGAAAATCTCCCCAGCAGAGGCTCTCTGGTGAGCTTCCAAACGCTGCTCTTTCTGGTCCCAGATTGCAATGCTCTGAAAATTTCTTTGTACAGAACACAATATTTCAATCCCTTTAAGTTCCAAAAGCAGCAATTTTAAAACCACAAGCCAGAATCAGATCAGGTTTACCTTTGAACAAAGATGTATGAAGCACCATGGTTGCATATTTCCAATCATGAGAGCATCTATGCCCATTTTTAACAATAACCAGAGGAGCTTTTCAGTTTCTGTTGAAATTTACTACCCAACAACTCTAATATAGCACATTTACTGAACACTTATCTGTTTAAATCAAGGAATCTCTCCTCAGAATATTCCAGTCCTTTCCCAGATAGGCATACCCAAATTTGTATTGAAATTCTTTGCAACAGATATGCAAAGTTCGTAGACAGGTGAGTTAACAACAGCAAGCGCTGCTAGTCAGTGCTCTGAAATGTGATTCCTAGGAAAGATACTGTGACACATACAACACTCCTCATATTTTTAGAAAATAAATGTAGCTGTAGTGATATCTCAACTACAATGATCTCTGGTTTTCTACTGAAACATTAGCACACTTCAAAATGCAGCAAGAAACACAAATCCTACGGGATAGTTTAAATAGCTAAGGAGGAGCATGCTCAAAATCGAAAAAAAGCTCCTTCCAAGATTTTTTTTTTTTTTTTTTTTACCCTGTATTGACCTTTTGCAAAGACAGGCTGTTTCTTACCATGCCCTTTAGTGTCAGATCTGTTAAGGGAGATCTGTTACCATGGAAATCTGGCCAAACATGTAAATCAACAGTGAGGAAACCCACAGGCAAAGATTTCTTAATCAGATCCAGGTGACTGTTCAAGTATGTATATATACTGTGAGCACTAGAAGAAAAAAAAGTTGGAAAAAGAGTGGGGGAGGTTATTCATCAAACATAAAACATTTGTACCACCATCAAATGCAGAAAACCCATCAAAGAATGCCAAATCCCAAATTTAAAACAAAGGGGGAGAAAGGCAAAAACGACCCATGGCATTGCAGGGTGTAGGCAGTGGGGATGTCTATCTGCACGTCCATTCAACGGGCCATCTGAATTGCTTGATCCCACAGGATGAGGGGAGATAATGGCAGTTTGTGATCTTGAGTTTGTACATTGACTCCTACGGGTCCCTAGATGAGCCAGAGCTGTCTGATATTTTGGGGGCTGATGATGCTTGTCTCTAACAGAAAGGTGCTGACACTGTGAAAGAGAAAGCTAGAGAAAAGAAAGCTGAGAGAGAGGAATAAGGAGGATTCCAGACAGAAATGAAAATCAAATTCCTTTACAAATGTTTAAAAATTTCTCTGATTAATCAATAGCACTGGACTTACAGCTTTCCTTTTTTAAACCATAATTATTTCAGTGTGTGTTATGATTAAAATGCAGCACTAAGGGTGGAGGACAGAAAGCAAGTGGCTGCTATTTTAGGGAGGAGCTAAACATGGGCCTAAATATGATTGTATCTAAGTTCAGATACTACACCCAACTCCGCAATATCCAACAGACTCTTTCCTGGACCAAGAGTAATCTTAGGACTAACGGTGAATTCTTCAGTGCTTTGGCTTGCAATGACTCTAGTGACATTCCATTTAAAAAATGTTGCAATTATGCTCAGTATATTTTTTTCAAACACTCATACTATCATAAACAGATTCATATATATTTTTCAACTCCTTGGAAATCTCCAGGTGGGGCATTTAATTCCAGACATGTGGGTCAATAATAGCATCTAACCCTAATTACAATTGATTAGTCATTGTCTCATCCACTGTAGACCCAAACAGTGATATTCATTTAGCCTCTACATGTATATTCAATCATGCACTAATGAGATCCCTAAGGGAATTTGGCATATGCTTTACTAGTTTGACTTCTGACCTGCTAGCAGCTGTATATTTATACTTTGCGTTCAACCATTCAGCTGCATGTTTTTTCAATTATACCTTACCATGTGTATGCTATCAGAGGATATCATTCAAAATGAAGTACACTTGGAAGACATTAAAATAACTAATTCACATCATTATTCATGTACTTTAAAATGTACTTTATGTGTCTTCCTGGACCTGAATTATGATAATTTTGAGGTCACAATCATTTTTTCCCCCTTGTTGTAAAAGTGGCCCTATTTTCTACATCCCTAAAGACTGCACTATAAGCAGTCTGTACTGTATAAGCAGTACATGCTAAGGACAAGGTCATTTTATTTCCAGTCTAAATCATGGCTTGACTGTTGGGAAGGAAAAGAAAGGAAAGTTTCACTCAACCACAGACCTACCAGACATCCCAGCATCTATCTGTTCTCCATGTTGCTTGATCACTCTCGCAAGGATTAGCCATTCATGCAGCTCTGACAGAACACAAGGACTGTACAAAAAAGGCTGAAGTTCAGCCAAATATGCTTAAGACCCACACAACCTTGGAATTACACTTTTTTCCACACCTTTTACTTTTTTTTTCTACACATAGATATGGGTTCAAGGCACTACATTTGGACTGAGTGACTGGCAAAATCCTTCAAACACTTGCTGGTTCCAGTTTCTACCAAGTTTGTGTTATATGTAGTATTACACCATCAGCTCTCTGGAGCTTCTTCTATTCAATTCTATGAGAAGGTATCAGTAGCAGCTGGATCTGACTTGCAGAGTCGAGCACAAGCTATTGCTATTAAAAAAGGACTATGTTGAAAGTGGAGAATAAGAAATCAATGCAAGTTTGCCCAGGGTTATGTTCATATTAGAGACATAACTTCAGAAAGCAACAAGAGGTTGGTATTTAATCTGTTCAGGAATCCTGGAAGATGACAGCAGGTATCTTTCAGGAACCAATCTAAAAATTTTAGATTTCTAAATCTAAAAAAAAGGGCTCTAAAACATCTAGAGGTACATAGAACTGCCGAATATGATTATTATGTTCTGCTTGGAAGATCTCAGAATTGTTGATAGATAATGTGTGTGTCAATTTACCACTTTTTTTCCAGGACCTATCTCTTTAGATGGGGAAATGGCATTGAGAAGTGAAAGAAGGGAAATCCTGCCTTAAAACATAGTGCTACTCAAAGCACCAAAGGGCATATAATCTTCGCTGTCAAACAGTTAGAAACTGTGATTCTAGGAAACAGAAGTATTTAAACATTAAAGCATAAATGATTATATTATTTCTTTTTTTTATTTCCTACTATAGCCTACCTATACTAGATTTTACCATATCAGTAATGGCTAGGCGTCAAGCCTACACAATGCATAGCTCGAAGACCAAATATTCTATCTACAAAGTAATTTCTGCATGAAAGAAACCAAGTTTTGTTGTTGCTCACAGAGTATGCCAATTAGTTAGCCCAACTGCTAAATTTACAGCTGACCAGACAATCCTCATGTAATTCCACCCTCTCCACTTCTAGTAAAAGAAGAGAAAAGAGAATATAGGAATAGTACTGGGAGGGTTGCACAAGACTGATCTTCAGCATAAGTGGTCAGTAGAAGCTGGTTTCTTAGAAGTCTGTCTAAGCTGCTCGCACCCTAACAAGTTACCACAAATTACTGAAACAGTGATAAACGCAGCTTGCAAACTCTTGCTCCTGGTATAGGCAAAGGAACAGAAGTCTGCACAGTGAAGCTTCCGAGATCAGCTGCTCAGCAGGCAGTTTGCCATTGCCAAACCTTCTTATTAGCAGTGTTGGGAGCCTGGGAGAAAGGAAAGACAGGCTTGGGAAGGTAGAAGTAGGTAATAGGCAGCAGCAAGTAAGAGGCACAGATTTGTGACCTCAGATGTTTTTTAATGATCCAGACATGCATGTGCTTTTTGTCACTACAAAACCAGTCTAACTCTCCACAGTGTTGCACCTAGCATGGGAAGTAAAGGTAATATGCAATTGCACACCTAAGTATGGAATTCTCATTTTGTTTTCTTTCAATGACCATTTCCAATGGCTGAACAGATATAAATTCCTACATCCACACAGAGAATACATTAAACATAATAAACCAGATTCTTTGAAATATTCTGCTGAGATTTCCAGGCAAATAATTTATCATAATCACCAACAATCCCCCAAAAGAAGAAACTATGTTCTTATTAAGTATATGACTTAATGTAAGTAAACACATAATCCAAAGTTTGGGCCAACACTGTTCACTAAAAAAATGCCTCACACTTGAATATCTACTGTTACTAGTCCCTGTGATAAGGCTGAAACTTGTGCTCCATGTGTAGAAAGAAATGAAGAAATAAGGAGAAAAATTCAGTTGAAATTGCAAAGTTCCTTATTTTTGTTTGTTCAAATTAAATTCTTTAAAGTTAACCAATATTTGAGAAGGATAGGGAGAAAGGGGATGGGGGAATTAGTAAGAGACTTGTTTACTAAATTTATAGCTATCCAAACGTTGCATTAGGAGAGTAATATCTGGAAAGCATTATAAAAATACCATTGAGCAAATTAACTTTATAAAATATTATCATCCTTTTTATAAATTTTATAACCCTTTTTATAAAATATTGTAACCCTTTTTACCAATGCTATCATCCACAGTTTTACTAACTGCAGGAGACTCAAATCCAAAGTTATGACACCATACACTCGAATAACATGGAGTTCTATTCCCGATATTCTGTATTTAGTGTCCTATTCACATCACAATCCAAGCTTTTTGCACTATGAAATCAGTTGTGGTCAGTCAGTTCAGTATCAGACCTAGTATAGACAAGCAGGCTACTCTATACTCATTTTTCCAACACAAAAAAAATGGTTTATCCTGGCATTACAGACTAAACTAATTGTTTGTCTTACACTTGTGCTTCATATGGGGGCACCGGAAAAATGTCCCAGAAGCCAAAAATTTGGAAAAAAACCCAGATCAATCCTTATTGCAAACATACACAGATGCATTTATTTCCTGATTTCCTTTTTTAAAGAACAATAAAGAGAATTCTAGGAAACATGAATCTATTTCATATTGAATGAAGTCCAATACATTTCTGGGAACCTTGGTCAAGTTCTTAACAAACAAGTAAGGCACTGGGCACTACAGAGCATGGAAGGGTCATCCAGAGAAACCAGGTAGCTTTATCCCCCCAGGGAGGACTGAAAATAACTGTATAACTGCATGTGCTTAATACATCAGGCCTGACCCTTGCCTTTTAGACCAGAGTGATAAACTGAAGATAAAATGCCAAGTTTGCTGGTTTTTTTCTTTAATCTAAGGAGGAAAAAGAAATTAAGAGAGAATCAAATTTTCATCCAATGTACCTAACCCTTCAGCTAAGATCTCTCTGGGAGTGACGTGAACCATCTTAAAAGGAATCCAAGCCAAAATAGCTTGAGAAAGTCCAGATCTGACAGAAGTGTCTGGAGTGTCTTCATCTACTTCTAAAGCAGACCAAACTAAAATTCCTCTTCGTGCATAGCCTCCTGCTTAAGGAATCCTGGAGTAACCTCCAATTCACTCCTAAGTCTTAAGTTTTGTCTGAAAATTCATCCTAGGTTTCTCTGTTCTATTTGTGCTGCCATGCAGGAGTTTTTCATATAGTGGCTATACTTTCCTTTAGATGACTGTTGCAAAAATATTGAATAATGTATTCCTAATTAAGCTATATCTCATCCTTGGTGCTTAATACAAATTAAGACACATTGTTAGCCCAAGGCATAAAGGTCTGCTGAACAGGGCTGATGCTACGGTATCAAGAAATACCCTGAGCTGAATATAAAAGAAGTTGAAAAGCAGAAAGTTAGTATCACCACTTAGATACGCCAAAGGTATCTGAGGGGAGTTTAAAGCTTTCATCTTTGAGCAATCACCTGGCAAGCCTTTGTAAATACTTCCAACCCACTACGAACAGTTAATTCCCCTGTTTCAGAGTAAGGATACAGCAGTGCAATTCTGCACTGCTGGGAATACAGTGTATCATCAATTTGTAAGGCAGGTGTGTGATAAAAGAATAAGAACAGTGACCTGGCTGCAGCTTTTGACTGTAGTTCTGGGAAGGCGACATGGCCTCGGACCACATGATCTATCTGAAAAAGAGGAAAGCAACATTTTTGGGAGGATTACATCTTAAAAATTCAGTTCCGAAAAAGGGTAATGCAGTGTCATAACTTTAAAAAGACAAGAGAGCTTCTAAATTACTCATGAGGTGTTAAGTCCTAGTCCCAGTGAAGCCAATGGCAAAACTCCCACTGACATTACTGAATTGAGGATTTGGCTTAAAAACAGTAGGAAAAAACAATCAGCGCTGCACCAAAAATAGGCAAAATGCTAAGCATGCAGCTCCTCAGACAGAAGAGCAAGCTGAAAGGATGACTTTTTTCCTGTCCAACACTACCCGAGAGCATGTCCTCTAGTCTTTCCCATTCTCTTGCATGCATACCCTCATTGGAATTCTACCAGGAGCATCTTCTTGGCCCAAATCCCTACATCGTTCTAGATCACACTGTTATAATAAAACACAAGGTGTGTTGTTGTCCTGATAGATGCTCTGTATGTTCATTGCGGGAAACAAAATGTATACCCTGACAAGCAATTATTGCTATAAAAAAAGATCAATATAGGCTCTGTCTTATACTAAATTTATAAATCAGCTTGTCCTTTCACTCCGGAGTGGCTACCATTATTCACAGAACAAAGTATCAGGTAGAATAACATGGGCTTTTAAGACAATAATTGAGCAGGTTTTGTGGCCTCTTGATAATATCCCATCAGAGGTGACAGTAAAAGCTAAGGAGGCAAACCTAGAGCTACGCAAAACCACTGAGTATATTTGGCAACACCTATTGGCAGCAAACCACATTAGGTATTTAATTTTTAACAGCAGAAGTCTAGCCCTTAATCAGTGTACAAAAACATATAATGAAGCATACACATCTGAACCTAGCAATAAAAATAGTGCATGCCTATTCTTTCTGAGATTTGCATCAAAGACAAAACTCAAACATGTGCAGGCATTAGAAACAAAGCTCAGGCCTGAATTTTGCAATCTTGCATAATCTCTTTAGAACATAGGAGCAGCTCATAAATTCAGAAATAAATCTATAAATAAATAGCACATATACATGTGTGCGATGAAAACACTTTACACAAAAATGTTACAGAAGTTATGAATTTAGTTATTTAAATGCCCTTAATTCAACACATGGCCACATGAGAGTTGCATCTAGAAACCCTTTTCTGCTATTAAGTATTTTACAGTTTGTAATGATGTCATGCCATCCTTTGTCTCTGTTGTGCAATATCTTTATTCCTATAAATTTTGCAAATCCAGTGCAAAAGCCCATCTAATACACGAACAAGTTTTTTTCAAAATAAGCAGAGTTCTTAATTCTTCATTTGGACTCTATCTGAACCAGTTTTCAAAATCCAACAGACTTTGTTCACAGCTGTATCAATAAAAAAATTAATTAGAGATTTTTAAAGGGAAGTGTATCAGTTTTACTTTTAAGAAGTTCAACAGACTTCAAATTTCATGAAAAGAATTCACCTTTGGGCGTAGATCAAGCAATGAAAAGAATCCCAAAACATGTCCATTTTTTTTATCAGAAAGCTTGAAGTATGAGAAAGCAGGATCTTAAAAAGACTACAGCTTTAAAATTACAAAGATAATGAATGCAACCTATCCTCCATACAGTGCACATACACTGTTTCCTCCTATGGCTCCGTAGTGTTTTCTGTACGTACAACCTCAAGAAAACCACATGAGATATTCTAAAAATGTTTTAGTAAGACAGCTTCCCGAACATACCTAACAGTACTTAAAGCTGACTTTTGCTATGGGTCCTAACAAGACTATACATTTTTTCCAGCAATTTCTTTAATGACTCAGGAACGTCTTGTTCTCTGATACTAGAATGGATAGGATTTTTAACTCTCACGGTACATTTTAAGTGTGGAACCACCCTGAACCAGCCAAGAAAAAACACCGACTTGGCTGTATCATCTCTAGAGCTTAGTTAAGTGTCTTTACCCAGTTTGGATTAAGCACACAGAGACTTCTCTCAAAAGTGTTCTTACAAAGAAACACACAAGATTTGCCACTTTCCTTTTAAAGTGGTGGTGTTACGAGCAGTAATTTAATTTTACTTCTGGTTGTAGCGGTTACCTCTAAAATGGGACACTTTGGTTCTAGCCCCATCTTGACCTGAAAAATTTAAAGCACACACATCCCACCTGCTACGAGAGCACTTTAGCTATGAGGCTAAGGATGGGTTGGAGATGGGACGGGAAGCAGAGGCTGCAGGAGAGGAAGAGGGATGACTCCCCCACTGAAGCTGTGACGCTGTACAGAGAGGAATGTCAGATTCACCAGGCCAAGGAGAGAGCACAGGAGGGAACACCAATTCATAGCTCAATGCTTAGGGTGTGTCTGGGCTTCCTGATCCAGGATTATTTCTGTTTCTCACACAGTGACTGTTTCATATGGAATGCATAAATGCAGTGATGCCCCAATCTACTACTTCCTGGACATGTACTATGATCACTAGGTTTTTAAAAAGGTGGGTGGTGCTAGGTCTGAGTAAGACAGCAATTACACCTGCAATTTGTGAAAGGCCAAATCCACCTGTGTGTTTGCTGAGCTTACAGAGGATACCCACAGGACTAGGCCCACCTCCTGTAGTTTCTCAAGAGGAGCTTGGCACCTCACCCCTAAGGGCAGTCAGTATTTCTACAGACTGAGCAGGGAGACACGAAAGGAGCTTTAGAAGCTTCCAAGGTTAAGCAGCCAATGAGGTCTTGCTGACACTTTTGGACTCAAGCAGCTAAAGTCTGCCTAAATACTGTTTTATACAACTAGGCTTTCTTTAAATTTGACTTAATTGTTTTAGTTCTGACTGCCTCCCTGTAAGTAAGAAAAATTCTTTTTAGAGGATCCAGTCTGGTTTTAATTTTTATTGATAAATTACATTAACCTAATATAGTCAGACTCTTTGCGCTCATGGAAAGAATTGAGGTGACAATATATGCAGTATCTATCTAGACAGGATAGCATGTTAATATATTACTATTCTGTCCATACAATACAGCTTTCATTCATGCCCATCAATGAGCACAATTGTTCTATATAACACAATATGTACAGTTTTCTTTATCTCAAAGTCAATCTCAGCCTCCTGCTAAAATAAAGAATGAATGCCTATTTGCCTGTAAAATAATAACAATAATCATCATCATAAAAGGAAGACATGCCCTTAGTGCTCTGCCCCATATATAATCCCCTATCAGTATGCAAATGAACAGTTTGTAAAAGACATATCAATCAACTAATTGTTCATTGCTTTCAGCAGCATGGTTTCTCCTATGATCTTACGGAGGTGTTTCAGGCAGAGCTCTGGCTGAATTGACAGTGAAGCTATCCTGAATGACAGCAGTTATGGCAGACCTCCCACCTTGGAGTCTGTTTGTGTCTCCAAACACTTACCAGTTTTCCTGTAGCACTTTGACCTCCTTCATTCAACCACAATCCAGGTACCATAGCAGAGAAATAAGGTCCCCAAACACCAGGCACAAAAATGGGTGTTTCACTGACCTGGAAAACCAAAAAGAAAGCTCTAGTGAATCAAACTACCTGTCAAAGTAGGTACTTCACAACTAATGTTTGGCAGCTATCAGAGTCCAATACTGATATGATTCCTGCTCCTCCTCTGGAGTTACCAACATGAGAGGAGATGTTTAGGTAGAGATTTACTCTAAGGAGAATGTGGAGAAATATGTCCCCCATTTGCATTGTTTTTAGATGAGATGATACAGCTGCAGCTACTGACTGCACAACTGCCCCCACTGACTCCCATTTACAGAACAGCTGGGTCTGGCCATGCAGAAAGTAAGAAATTTCAGGAATGGGAGCTGTATTTCACAGGGAGCGAGAAACTGCCCTGTTTTGCCAGAAAAACACCTTACTTAGAATGAACAGTTGGATACAACACTCTGCTTGACTGTCATCAGAAAATACAGCCAATGTAATCGGGAACCGGTGTTTACAGACCACTCATTCTGTATGTCTTCAGAGTTAAGAATCGAGGGGGAATCCTGCTGACAGAGGACAGCAAGGTCCCCCGAGATCTGCCATCAACTCCCAAGGCTTGCAGTGGAACCCCAAGCTCCAGTGCTCTCACAGCGCTGTCAGGAGCGTTAGGTGCCTTGGGTAGAAGCTGCAAGCCTGGGCTTGTGTTAGCCAACAGGAAACATTTGCCTGGGTAAACATTAGATTCTGCCCCTTACTTAGGCTTAGCTTTACACAAACCTCTCCTTCCTTCACACCTGTGAACCCTTTCATCAAGGCAGATATCTAAGCACTACCATCCAAAAACTGCACAGGGCCGTATTCTACCGCTTGCATACAAATCTAACACTCACATATACAGTGATATCCTGCTCCTATGCAATATTTTAGTGGTTAGACCACTCAGGATGTGGGAGACACTGGTTCATTTCCTTTCTCTGCTTCAGAAGATGCAAATTACCAGTTGTTAAGGGTGGAGAGCATTTTTCTTCCTCTTATAAAGCTGTTCCACTTTCAATAGACTAGGTGGACTTTCTAGACTTCCTTTCTAGTCCAGAAAGAAAGCATAAGGAGGTATGCTACCTAGTCTAGCAAGTAAGGCACAGCACATGACGGGGAATGGGGCAGTGGAACTTGGGTCCTAGTACTTGCTGCAAAGACTAGTTATGTATTCTGCACTGGTTGAACACATTAATAATTCTTGCAGCAGGGCTGGAGAAGACAGGTCATCCACTCCGCTGGCAGGCTACTTGTCTTCTCTTTGAATCATGATTCATGTTTCCTCTTCCAGGACCAACAGAGGTATATACATTCTAGGTATACACAGCCATGATTTCACTGGGAAAAGAGGATGGCAGTGCAGTCCTACACCATCACATGATGCATGAATGCACTTCCCACTAGTCCATGTTAATGGGAAGGCTAAATCTGCAACTGTTGTTCTCTAGAAGGTGGGAAGTGCTCCAAGAGGAGGAAAAATGAGAATTCCCTAACAAAATAAGTATGTATGTTTGCAATGCTGGAACAGCAAAAAAGAAAGGTCTTAGTCAATGGGACAACGCTTCTTTGTATTTGGAACTTGCTCTTCATTAGCAAAATTCTAGGATGCTTGAGGTTTGCTATTGATTTCAATAAGGCCCGGACTTCACGTCAAAATAGTTTTGAGGAGGAGTAATTAAAAATTCAGGCCTGTTCCTGTTAAACTGGATGCACATTCTCCCTATATTTAAACAGGCCAAACTTTAAAGACAGTTTTTGCTAGCAACTAGGGAATATGCTCCAAGATGCAGTTTACTGGCATTTGTGCATCACACATGTTTAGTAAATACTCCAGCAGGGAGGTTGCTGCACAAACAATAGTCTGCTCAAGCCATAAACTTACATTACAGCTGATTCTTGTCATGAAGTTAAGTAGGAAAACAAAACAACAAAAACTGGTTTCTCAAAATACAACACTACAGTGTCAAGCAATCCTGATTTCTCTTAGGTACGCATCTAACAAATACGAGAATCTTGCTCAGTTCTCTGCTCTCACCTCTAATGCGCTGACTTACTTTCACAAAAGATGTATGCGTGCACATGTGCCTGTGTGTCTGCGTAAGATTTTGGCTGGCTAAACCCATTAAAGAGCAAGAATAGCTGCACTGAATTTAAAAAGGCATTTATGACTCCAAGTGGACGAAGCTACGTCAAAAACATTGCAGAGACATTTGGTTTTGTTTTGTTTTCTCTTAAAACTACAAATTAATACAGCTTTGAGTTTTCAACACCTCTATGGGGCAAGCCTTCTTTTACAATTTCAATAAAAAAATGAAGTGCAACAGAAAGCAAATCCTAAAATAACCTGATTTTTAGACCAATTCCACATCACTGACCTTACTGAGAACACAGCGTAAGGTCAAAATTCCTAGTTAGTGTCTGCTCCGAACTAGTGATGGAAGCGTGCTGAGAACCCAAGCGTCCCATCTCATTCCCATCCTATAGCTGTGGACACAAGGTGTGTCTCTACAGGTGGGAAGGAACAGTTAGGGCAGAAGGGGCCTGGGTTTTGAAGTCTCATCTCAAAATATTTTTCATGCAGCAAACTGCGCAGTATTCTGTACTCTATGGTGACTTCTGAATGAAGAATCTAGCTACACTAGATGTATCAAGCTTAAAATCCAACTGCTGTGTAGTCTGAAGAAACCAATTAGTCTAAGGATATTAAAGGCACAAAGATGCTTTGTGAACACACAGGAAGTTCTAAACATCGAGAAGGTCAATATAGTTTAAAAAAGAGATAAAAATATCTTTCTTCTGTCATTAGTCCACAACTTACCAAATTGTCCTATACGTCTGATAACACTCAAAGGTTTAGATTGATTAAAAGACCAAACTCTCCCTGGAGCTGGTACTTCTGGCCTAGTATTTTGGACAACCACAGGAATTTGCCAGGACAGGATATTTCCGTGCTGGCTCTTCTCAAATTACACTGAGACTTTCCAATCATCTTACTACTGAAGTACCGTTTGTACACATTCCAAAAAACTTTCAACACATAAACAGAGCAACGAGGGAGCTGCATATCGCCACACTGATGAATATAGCCAGTGGGGTATTAGGTTATCATTTTTTTTCTGCTGTGGGAACTTTTAACTGGAATAAAGAACGTTGGCTATCATGCTGGGCTTTATTGGTACTACATATGGCATCATCAGATTTCCTGTTTCCTCCTTCCACTTAGAGTTTAATTCACATTTTGCAGACTCTGGGTTTTGATGCACATGCAAAGTGAGAAAATTGGGAAATAACACACTCCCCCAAACAGACACACAATCTTTGAGAAGCAACAGGGTGAACATTCTTCCGTAGATATATGCATAAGAAATAGCAAATGGTTTCCATTTCTCCTCCTTGAAATAATTTGGACGATGCTTAAGTTTTTCAAGCCATGGAGCAGCTGGCATTTGTATTTTCATAATAAAAAGTCCAAATTCTGTTTGAGTATACATACCACCCAATCCCACTAAAACACATGACTAGACATAAGCGTAAGGTTGGAGAAATAGGGCAAAGTTTGCCACAGAACCCAGAAGATAAGCACAATTTGCCAGACTCAGAGCTATTTTTGTTACACTAATACCATGTCCTTTTCATAGCTTTCTATTGCCTTCAGACATTCTTATGATGATATAGGAGGATCAATGTGGTGTCATTATTTTTTTTTCCTTTAATGAGCTTAAGAAAATCCTTAATCTTTTTAGTAGAAAAACAACATCTGTTTTAGATTTATGGGCAACTGATTTTTATTTTTAAAGCAAATAAGAGATGTCATCCTTCTCTGACAGTTAAAATATGTATTCAAAGGGAGCCTCACATTTTCTGCCTTCTATTCAACTTAAATTCATCCTGTGACACACTCCTATTGTGAGGTATATTAACGTTTATTATTTTTTACATACAGTGAAACTGAAACACAGAGAGGATATCCTCTGCTAGACGTTAGAATGACCTCTGCACAACAATTATTGCAGCAGGA
>NW_008824360.1:2373373-2375014 GCF_000699105.1 Pygoscelis adeliae | reverse complement strand
AGGAATCTGAACCTATTCACACTTTGAGTCATAAGCAGCATCTATAAATGTCAGTTGAACATATTCACACGGAGACTATCGCCCTCATCTGTGATGATGCTCACTTACAGAAGTAGTATACTCAGACAAGCAATTCCACCTCACAGTTGTTCTATCTATGGATGGGGAAGAATTCTTTTGTGTAGGAAAATGTCACCTTTCCATGTCTCTCCAACACACACATCCCTACTTGCTCAGCCCATCATTTCAGATGAGATGAGCATTAAGCAGTTCCAAGATTCCTGCTCATTTGAAGGGAAAAAAAAGAGTTCAACACCTTCTGAAAGGGAGAAAAAGGAGAAAAAAGTTCTATCTGGGAGGATTTAACCTCAGTGTGTGCTTCATAAAAGATCATACTAATATGTAAGATATGTAAACATTATAGAGCAATCAGAAACAAATGAAATGATGAATTCAGTTTAACAATATTCAGCTGTGGTGCAACTGCCAGAAGGCACTTTTTGTTATGAATAGATCATTTGGATGAGCTACAGACCAGATTTCAACCCTGGCGTGTGCTAGGAAAATCAATGTCAAACTATCTAAGATCAGAAGGTATCAGCAGCACATCTGGCAGCCTACAGAAATGAAAAATGTCTTTAAAATATATAATGCTATATAGAACTAGGCTAAAGTATGAAAGGACCTGCTTAAATGGCACTAATATGAGCCCTGTAATGTATTTAATTTAGTTTAGCCCTTCCCACTTGCCTCTCCCTCTAAAACAAAAACAGGCAAAAAAATCCACCTCTATTGTAAACAACTATGTGGAAAAAAGCACTACTTACATGAGCTGTAAGTTAGCCTATAAGCGCTAAGTGAATCAAAGGAGTCAGTGCCCTTAATCCAAACTAAGTTCAGCTTTCAGGACTGTCATTTAGTACAAAGAGCAGAACAGAACACAGAACTTCACAGATGAGAATCACCTAGGCATACAGCCATCCCATAAAATGAGCAAGTCACAATGTGAGATTTATTTTACTTAGCTTTGTTTTGCTAGACTAGCCATAATCATCAGGCACATGCCTGTGTTTCCTCCTCAGTTTTATGTAAATGTTACGGTAATCAGAGACAAGATAAAATAAAACAGGCCACACTGGTGAGAGCAGTTTTATGGAAGCATGAGTTACAGCAGAATTTTCTTCCTTAGTTGACACCATCTGTTGCTGGTGGAGGCTTACACAAATTCCTTACAATAACACTGTTGGAGAATTTGGCTATTACCTGAAAAGTAAATCTTTATACTAAACTGGGTATACTGCTGTATATCCATCTTCTTCCATTTTTATTTCTGCTTCCTAATATTGGGCCTCTGATATCTGGCAGCATTCTAGTATCACTATCAGATTCTGTTTACTTGCGGTATGCAATAGAGAGAGAAAATAAAATTTCAGTAGAACTATTCTTAACTTACCGTCACTTACATGAAAGCCAAATTAAGCCTTCATTCTACTGTCACAACTTTTTTAGAGTAACCATTTGCTAATGAGAAGCTAGATCAGAAAATCTGTTTGAAAATCACCTCACTTATCAGCTTCTATAGCCAGAAATTCAGCATAACAGCTGCTTTTGTTAGGCTAAGGCAGGTATGAAAAAAAGATC
>NW_008824360.1:2350927-2373320 GCF_000699105.1 Pygoscelis adeliae | reverse complement strand
GGAAAAGCACTGTATCAGTCACCAACTTATAAATGCTCTTTACAGTTCTGGACTTTGATCATTGACAAGTCAAATACTTTCATTAACTTCTCTGCTGACTTTTAACTTTCAATCTTTCTGACTGACTGTGGATTGAGAATACTGACATTCATTCAATTCAGGGGTTTTACATTGATGCATAAAATCCTGTATTAAGAAAACTGTATAATTTTGCTTCTGCTGACAGATGGATCTTATATAGCTATTCGACCACAACTCTCTGACAAAGAATGAAAGAGATTCATAAAAAAAGGAGAGAATTCAAAGGAAACCCCAAGAATGTTTCATTTCTAGGTTTCTGGTTCAAACTTAGGTCATATTAATAGCTACTGAATGTGTGATTTAATAACAGCACTTTCTGGTGGCATATATATTAACTGGATGGAGTTGGAGCATGCAATTGTATTTTCAGTGAACTGATGCCTACTCTAAAATTGCCATCCTGGCATTATTTCTCAAGAACTAAATGGGTTTAAACCAAACTTCCCCATAACTCTGGAGGCAATTCTCTAGGTTAAGACTATGGTGAGTAGAGTCAACTTGTTAAAATGTTATTAGCAGTAATTACGTATTAAACATGCAACAGCATTCAAGCTTTAACCTGATGTAAAATATATTTAAGAAAATAAGGTCGTGGGACACAAGAAATGTACTTCAGAACACAAAGGAAATTAAAATTTATTAATATTCCAATTCCTATAGGTCATATACCACCAGTAATTTATTTGATTATATTTTAAGCTTATGTCCCCTGGCCATCATCGGTTTGCTATGTAGCTGCATAGCTTGTGGTGGCAAGTCACATAGCTCTCTTCCATGTGACAGGCTGGCATCCTGTGGGCCATCCACAGTGACAGAGTTGCTCTGCAATGATATTAAGACTGGGCCACAAAAATTTTTGCACAGAGCTAACTTTATCCCACTGGAAGCATGGAAGTTACTTGAGCGACAACAACATAGATACAGAACATGGACTTCAGGATTCTGCCTGAACACATCCGTCCACAGATGATTTTGGCAATCTGTTTACATGCAGTTGAAGAATTCTGGCTTATGTGACAAAATCATTTTCATAAATGCCTTGCTGAACATAGGCTCCATCATTTGTTGCCAAGGCTACGTCACAGGTTTACCAAACCCAGAGACCTGGAAAGTTACTAAATCTTAGAGACTCCCATTTGGTTATGAGAATGGCAACAGAATGAATCAAAGCAAAACAAAATTGTCCAACTATGTCTATCAAGGTTGTGCAAGCAAAAAAAATATTCAAAGACATCAGGCAATATTTTTGCAGTATAAGATGCTGCAAGGTAAGATTTCTGTGGAGCCAGGCAAGGTTGAAAGAGACAGACAGAAAGGCAGATATCATCCAAATCAGAAAAAATCATGGAAGAGAATCAAAGGGTTCTGGGCGCTGCCCAGAGCGTAAACTTACGACCAGAGAGTGGCCTGTAGTGGGAAAGTTGAAACAGAAACATGTATTCAGTATTATTGTTTTGCCCAAGCTGGTTTCTTTTGTGTTGGCTGTAGTAAAGACATGTTTTTATGTCACCCGGGTCCCCTCACTGCCTTCAGTACCACGCGAGGTAAGTGTAAAGGACGACTGCCTGCAGGACTGGAGCTCTGGCAAAGGCGTGTGTGCCTATTTAGCTCGCAGGGCCTGAGGTAATTGGCCCAAGGGGTCTCAGAGGAGAGTTCATGCCCAGAAAATGCAATTGAGAGGCCGAGGGAGAAGACAATGATACTGCTTATTTACACACCACAATAACATTAAAGAACACAGGTCCAGCACATCTCAGTCCAGCAGCTCAGCAAGTGCAGTAGACCCACAAGAGACATGTATGACAATATTAAAATAAACAACTTTTTGATTTTGCTGCTTATTCTGCACTTGGTAATATCACAAACTTTTATGACAAAAAGCAAACCAATCACAACCACAGTAACACCCTGAAGTAAAAATTACTGGAATTAGAAACATACAGATAGTACGCATCAAAATGCAGACTGGGATCTGAAATCTCTGACGATGAATTGGAGCTAGTATTCCAGTTCAATCCCTGCTTTAGTTATTTTCCAGACAAAACTTTCAGTACAGCCTAAAAGTAGGAGACACAGATGAATTCTTAGGGACTACTATTAGCTATTATTCCAAATAGTAACCCTTACGAGAGGGGCAGCAAAATGTGAATGACATGCATGCAGAACTATTTCTAATTTTCTAAATTTTCCATAAAACATTAACTGGTCTACAAACTACAGACCAAACAAGGTATGTGATTAATGCCCAGTAAAGAAACCACACTCGCAGGGCAAATTGATTGCCTCATCTCTGAAAATATTTCAGGTGAGTTATGCAATGGGACTATATACTGCACAACCTGGCTTTATATCTAACAAGATTTAATTAGAGGAAAACTGGACTGAGATTATTAAACATTTCCACTGTGAGATTTTTTTATTCAAGGCTAAATAAGGAAAGGTATTTGAAAATTTTTTAAATCTTATGATTTTTAATGAAATAATATGATGAATCACAATACTTTTAGTTATTCAACCTGTACTTGATATTTAAGTGTATAAAGAGAAATTCATCTGGACCTGTGCTTTCCAGCCTTGGGAGCCAAAGCCTCAACTTGCACAAACCAGCATGTTAACCATCAGCTTCCATGGAGATCTGTTGATTTATACTGTCTGAAGATCTGGGCTAACACTTGTATTTAGACACTTAAATAAATACTCTGATTATCAAAAAAGCCAAAGACTCCCATTTCCCATTGATTTCTGGCTTAGAAACTTAGAACATGAAGCCAGCTGTTTAGGTATCCAAATGTGGAATTGGGCACCTACCCTTAGGAAGTACGTTGGCCCTAGTTTTTTAGTGTCTATAATTAAGAGTGGTAGCAAATGTCCATACAGGTGAGAGACACCTCTTCAAACGAGATACTTAGATACAGAAGAAGAAGAAGGAAATCTGCTTGCTTCTGCATGTTCACGTTCTTCATTTCCTAAAAGTAGGGAACAAGAGAGTTCTTGAAGACAGCTCCTGAAGTCAGCACTTTGTCTTTAAGAACATCACACTAGCTCCTCAGGCACGCTTCAAAAACTGAGAACTGGACATGACTTTACTAGACATGCTCCTCACTCAAGGGGATGACCACATACTCAAACATTTACTGCTTTAAAAATAATCCACCAGCAGAAACTATAAGACAGTGTTTGCGGTTTCCCCCCTCACCCAGAGGATCCTAGTTATTAAAACAGTTAAACACATCAATTAAAATGTTGCTTAAAACTGACAACAACAAAAAAATCAAATTTAGCAAAAAAACCCCTGTTTTACTCAGCTACATTTTATTTTACCTTTTAAAATGCAATAGATCAGGCCCTTGCCAAGAGCAAGGAATGCAAGAGGTCACAGGCTGCACTTTCATAAGCAGCTTTTCTGGAGGTCTGCCACCAGAAGCCAGTTTGAAGTTGCATTTCTGAGAAAACCTTCTGACAATGGATGCTATGGGGCTTAACTAACTCACTGTACTCCTTAACAGGGCAACAGACCCCTCTACACAGCGGCCCGTTTTTAGACAGTGGCAAGGGCCAGCCTCTTCATCTGAGCTGACTATGGGTATTTTATGCCTTTTTTTTCCAATACGCTGCGTCAGTTTTCAGCCAATGGTATGTATGGTATTAGTATGTCTTAGGGTACAGCCACATGAATAAATTATTATGGGCAAAACTAGGAGGTCAGTTGCCTGGCAAAACCACCTCTACTCATCATCTTTCTGTGGTGTATCATGTGACAGATCCCAGGGACCTTGCACATTCCACAGGAAACCAGGGCCAGGAGCACTACTGCAGAGTTGCTGACATCGTGCAAATACACACTATAGACTACTCGGTTAATTTCTTCATCTGCCTGTACTCTTATTACTTGATCATACAACAGGATTTTAATTTTTTTTTCTTCTAATACTAATCTTATGAAGGAAGCTTGCAATGATATCAGCCTCCAAGTATTAACCAGCAAAGCCAGACAACTGAGATTTGTTTTAAAAAGAATTGTATTTTTCGCATTATGAAATTCTGCCATTTTCCTGAGGGGAAAATACAGTACCTACCTCTCCTACTGTAAACTTTTGACTTTGTCTCTTCGCACTCAAAACTCCATATTCAAAAGCAGAATATAAAAACAGGAAAAAATGAAAATTATATTGGAAGCAAAATGTTCTTCATTTTCTTTGCCTTACTATTATCTATTTAAAAATGGTGAAATGTTAATAAAATATCACTTCTCTGCCAAAAAATGTATTTTTATAAATCTCCTTTTCAGCCCAGAAAATATATTAGCAAAATGAGAGACAGAGATAGACAGAGAGAGAGAAGAAAATTTCAAGCATTATTAAGTCAAATAGGGTGAGTATACATTTCATTTTCACTATGTATTGCCTACCTCATCAGAGCCAGGAATCTCAACTGTAACAAAGTCAAGTTGTTAGGGCTGCATTAAACCTTCCTGATTAATTTTCTCCTCACGACAGAACAAAACCAGAGTGGGTGCTCCAGTTCAGAAATGATACTGAAATCCAAACAACGTGCGATACTTTAGCCATCGAACTCTCACAAGGCTACCAGCAATGTCCTTGTAGCTCCTTCCCATTCAAACAAATTTTCTCCTAGCTGTACATATGGAGTCTGTCCCTCCATGTACTTTTTGATAAAAGCATAAGAGAGAGCCTACAACCTATATTCTCATTATCTCTCTCTATGCCATAATAAAGGAGTTGTGAGGCGGATTAGAGATAACACAAACACATGATCCCCATTAAACACCCACTGTTTAAAAGCAGATGATGCACCATGGAAAACAAGTGCAAGGAAGTGTTATGAGATGCAATGCATCTCTCAGCCACTTCATCTTATCTTTACCCAAGAGCGCTGTGGCCACAGAAGCTGAGAGGGCCACATCTGAACGTGTTCTTCAAGTCCTGTTTCAACTGTTTCCTGAAATTTGCCTGCTGTTTGCAGAGGATGGGAGCTGTAATAGGACATGCATGTTCGGAAGTAACAGCACAAGCTAGAAGAGGAGCATGGCTTAATAGTATCTGTATCAGGAGCATTAAGTAATCATGCTACCATGTAGCCACTTTGTGAGACAAGCAATTAGAGAGGAGAAAAATAAAATCAGTGTTCTGGAATAGACACAAACTTCTCAACTTTCTATGAGATCCACAGAGAGCTGGCAGAAATCTGCCAGCCATCTCCTCGCAGTTGAGTGATGACTTTACTGACCCACTGTGAGCAGCAGACTCTCATATTTGCATTCATGTGGGTAATCCACCCATGAAGCACTAAAAAACTCCGAGTCATATATATGAATCAGGGTCACTAACCTCACATGTGATGGAAGAGAATGGCAGCTTGGGGTTAGGTAGCTCTACCATCTTGGAAGTTGGATCCTGAGACTCCTGTTATAAAGAGGCAAGTCCTGAACACTGTTCAGGTAAAACTGAAACCAATGAAGAGAAAATCTGAGCAATAAAATCTACCCTTCGAATTGAGCAACAAGCAAAAAGACGAAGATGGTAGAATAGTACTCCTGAGACCAATGGGCTGGGGAGGCTGCTTGTAATCCAACAGATGGTCTTCTAAAAAGATATCATAAACTAAAAGGTGTTAGGGGGGGTAGATGTACTTGTTTTCCTTGTAGAAGAATGATGCTGTTTTCTTTGCAGAAAGAAGAGTTTTATGAGGAACTGTCAGATGGTTGAGACACTGGACCCAAGAACTGAGAACCGTCCCCAGAGAAGGGCTGGAGCAAGTGGATCAAACAGCTTCTATATCAGTACAAAGTGAGGCCAGGAGGGTCTACAGAGTAGTTTCAGATTAACAGTTAGGTCATTCAGTCATATATGAGATAGGTCTCCAGGAGATCACAACGGGAGCAGAGAGAAGTCTAAGCACAGCATCTGCCTCTAGAACTGTCCCTCGGTTTGCCCTCCCCAGACACAGAAAAACAATAGTGGTGTCCTCCACAGAAGATTTGCACCCCTGTAAGTTTTTATTCCTTGGGTGTGAGGTTAACCTCCCTGTAAACCTGTGTTTATTCCATGAAGCAAACTTGGAACTAAGCCTGGGACAACTTGAGAGTTTCAGCTCTGGAAGAAGTTAAATAAGAATGAATTCATGGGTAATCATTCCAGACTCATTCAGTGTTCACCATTTCCATCTGTCTAAATCAGAGATGCAAGAACTTCAACTGTCTTATCAAGGACCCTGACCGAATGCTCAGCTTTGAAACAAAACCTTTAAGCTAGATGAATTTTGACTGTTCCAAGTGTGAATGTTCACATACATTTACTTCTGCCTTTTATCAGTATCCATTAACACTAAGCATATTTTATGTTTCAGCTTGGGAAAGTATACGACAGGCGCACAGTAGCATATCATCCTTTTCTTTATATTCCCAAAGGTCAAGGTTTCTTACATAAATTGGCAAAAAAAGACCTTTAATTTGCTAAATTGTTTTCAAGATCCAAAACAGAAAAAAAAAGCCCACATTCCTGATGGATTCAGAAGCTTTTTGCTAAGCAGTTAAGCACTAGCAGTTCTGCATTGATTTATTTTATTGTTTTATTTAGTGAAATGTCTGGATACAGATATACAGATTAACCTTTTTTTTTTTTTTTCTCATATTTACTGTGTCGCCTTCCTTGAAATGGGAACTATAAGTGTTTTGATAAATGGACTGAGAGGTTGTCTGGTTACACCATAGCTTCTACTTGTGTCCTCTGCTGAAATGCTATTATGTACCCTTCTAAAGCAGTGCTGCTCCATGACTCACAGCAGTTACTTCTGCGCCTCTCATAACAATAGCTCACTGGGGATATAGGGCCTCAAATGAGCTAGAACAATTTATACCACCCATTTATTTTTACTTCTCTTCCAATGATAGATACTTACTGTCACAAAATGCCAGTTTATGTGAAGATTACAAATCTTCCAGCACAGACAACTGCAGGCCATTTTAAATATGCACTTTATAACACTACAATTTGCTGCTATGGTAAATTAAATTCCTGAAAGCTCAACACAATATGAACTAACTCTTCTCAATGTTTAAAAAAAATAAAATCAAAAAGTCAAACCAAAGATCCATATAGCCCGCTAACCTGTTGTTAACAGTGGCCAGTAACAGATGCCTTAGGGAAGAACATAGGAACAGGGTAAACATACAATAATTCTTCCCCAGAATGTGCTCCCAGCCTCCAGAGAGTTGAGGTTCAAGCAAATTTCTGTTCTTACTTCCAACCAGCACAAGAGACCAAGTCTTCAAAAGTGACTGTCTGAGATTGCAAACAAAACATGTTTTTCCATGAACCTTAGTAATCTCTCAGTAGAAAGCTCCATTTGCGCATTAGAAAAGAAATTTACTATAATGCTGACTTGTAGATCAATGTAATTCTTTTACAAGAACACTGGAGTTTAAGTGTTTCAGAATTACTCCTTTAGCTCACAGCCCTTCAACTTCAGTTCTTGTTCCTAAAGAAACACGCCTCAGATACCACTTGCAGCACTATCTTATTTTATGAGACTAGTGAGACCTCATCCCAACCTGAAAGGTTAGGAACTGTGCACACGGAACAGCTGTGTCACAAATACTGAGGGATGCTGCACCTCACTCACCAGATACAAAAACAACTCCACCTCCAAATAATACTTAAGAAAACCCCACCAAGCCTCCCAGCCAAACTCTTTGTATAGTCCAAGGCAGGCCCAGTCCTTGTCACTGTGGCTAGAAGACAACAGCATGACATGCTGGGTCAGCACAGGAACAGAGGGTGTCTACAAGAGGTTTCTAGCACTGACCTTTTCCCAAAGAGCTAATGGCAGAATCGTCAATTGTAGGAAGATACAAGCTATACTGTCTCATACCCTTTCCTGGAGATTGTATCGTAAGGTCCTTGTCTTCTTTTGAAAAGTATTTTCACAGTTACCTCTAATATGCATGCTAAGTAGTCCAAGTCTTGATAATCCCAATCCGGTCAACTCATTGTATCGGGTGTTGACAATCCTGAAGAACTTGGGAGCTTAGTAGCTCATGTGACAGAACTTCAAGGCAAGGCTGGGAAAGAAGTCTCAGATGTGGCATTTAAACAGGAAACTCAGGGGTTTTTGCGCGTAGGTATTATTCCTAACCTTATTACTTATGGGGGAGAATTATTCTTCGAAACCTGCAGTTCTTACTGCAATCAATAGGAAATACCGAGGAAAAACAAAACCTTATCAAATGAGGTCTGGTGTATTTATCTGCTCTGGATGCCCTTCCCATGTACCTTAAGGCCTTTCTTATTTATTTATTGCATAATACAGTTCATTTTAGATATTTATTTTTCCTTTTCACCATTAGGTAAGTATTCCTTCTATATTAGTGAAGGCCACTACCAACAATAGTATCATACTTACAGGTAGAATAAATCTTCTGCAATACCCCTGAGTTACTGGAAGCAGATTTACATTATATGGGATATGCTATCACACACTATTTTAAACATATTTTTAAACATTTGAATAACTAAATGGGTAAATCCCGAGAACCTTACTTGGTGTTTATTCAGCCCCTACTTACTGAGACAAACTCCCAAGGACAGAGTAAACACTGAGAGAGGACCTCAGGCCTTCACCCACAGTTATAAACAATGAACTCAGCATAAACTGTGATTCCCAGCTGATGCTGGGAGAAAAGCAGCAGCTAATGCTTCTCCTAATTTTGCTTCCAGAATGATTATGAGAGATTTACTTTCCTCCTAATAAACCTTGCCCAATCTAAGATCTTCCCCTACCCACAGCTGGAGCAGCAACAGGAAACTTAGACGAAGAACTACTGATTCACGAGAGGCTGAATAAAATTGGAAATGGAGGAAAAAAGCCTCAGTAAAGAGGCCTACTGCCCAAATACTGATGAAGTTTGCCTGACTGGGGGAGTTGTTGCTGTTGAGAAAAGTAAAAAGATACTTAGAAATACCACTGCATCTATGTCACTTTGGACCATGGAGTCCTTAATACCCAGCACTCACATATCACATATTTCATTAGAAACCTCTCTGTCTGCATGGCTTCAGTTTCATGCTCATATTGCAAGTGGGTAAACTAAGGAAAGGCGACAATCTGACAGAATCATACAGCAAACCAGCAACACTAAACAAAATCTGGGATTTTGACCCCAAATTCCACACTAATCATTGCAAATATGGCTAATTCCAAAATTTTAAAACTAACAGAAAACTACTAAGTTGTTTTTCATACAATTACTGTATTCCCTTGAAAATTATATTTAATTGTTTCAGGGCCCAGAGACAACCTGATGACCATGGATATCCCTTACCATATCTCATTTCATTTGTATTTTAGTTACTGTTTTACAGTTCAGTTAAGTTCTTCTAAGAAAAGCACAAAAAGGAGTCCTTTTTGTTCACTCTGAGATCTAGACACACAGAATAAGCAGGCTGTTTAATAAATTCATGCCTACTCACAAAAACAATGTAAACAAGGGATCTCGAAAGGCCATTCACTATACGTAAATATGCTTGTGATTTGAGGGAAATCCCCTATCCAGCTCTCTTCAGAACAGAACACTCCAGGAAGACACTCGGGTTTGCTCAAGACTGTGGGCTTCAGGCTAATACATTCTTCTGGGTCTAGAGAGGAGCAATCAGAATTGGTTGGTTTGCAGCATTGATCAGGGTGTGGTACCTGTCAAATCTGGTATCATCACTTTGAAGAATATAGAAAAGGAAGGATAAAAATCTCCTGTTACAATGAAGGGCCGCTGCTGCTGCTGGACTTTCGTGAACAAAAATGAGAATAATGATACATAAAGAACAAATCAAAATTAAGTTGCTTTATCCTGTCCCCTACAATGGAGTGATGCTATGCTATCTGAACATCAATGAAGGAAGACAATTTTATAACTTTCCTAGCTACAGAATCCAGAATACAATCTCATTCCTACAACAGAAGAAACAAAAACCGCAAACCATATTAAAATATACAACTGTTATAGTTAGGAAATAAAGGTGCAAGGTACTAGCTTCTAGAGCTAGATCTACTAACAGGTAGCCTTCAATCCCACACTGCTTTAAGTAGAGAGGCCCAAATTAGGCAGCCCAGTACTTCCAGCAGCCAGAGCAGATAAATCTTACTAGTGTCAACATAAGAAGCTCAGTTTCTCGTGCTCACCCTTTCTAAGGCAAAATGTAGGAAAAGGAGTGAGGAACAGGAGAGGAGCCCTATGAGCAGTCAGACCTGGAGGAAGCCCAACATAAGCCTTTATATCCATTGTGCTCACATCAAAAAGAGTAAAAAATCCAAGGAAAGAAGAAAACAGATCTCTGGTTTACACATTGTTTATCAGACAGTGCAATACACTCTTGTCTGTAGTGTGCGAATGTTTTCATTTTAGAACACAGAAGAACCTTGCAATATACAAGGCAAAATTTCCAACTCAGATGTCACACACTCCCAAAGCACTGCATAGGTGCAGTTTGTAAAAGTAAAGACATAACAATTACAAACCTACTAAACTATGAAGTGTCTCAGTCTCCCACCTAATAAAACCAGAACAGTCCTTGCTCTCTTACCCCATTCATTCACTGTTGCAAAGAACCCCAAGACCACTGAAGATAAGACACTGCAGAAAGGCTTAGTATTATAAATCTGACACCATAATACATGGCTCTGTGTCACACAGGGTAGGTTGCAGTTAACCGCAGTATGGAAACCACCGCGCCTGTTGGAATTTTCAAAGCAAGCGTTTTCACTGATGTCAGTGAGACATCTCTAGAATATCAGCCTTCATATCATCTCCAAGCAGAATATTTTTCAAAGCATTTGCTCTGTCCACATCTATTCTTTGAGTCTTTAAACTCAAATGATCTGTTCACAAAAGGGAAGGAGAGTTGACTGCACAGTTTTCTGGACAAGTTACTAAGCATTATCTGGTTTACATACAATAGAGATTGTATTGCTTTCAGCTACATTCCCCTGAACAGGCTGATTACCAGCAAAGCGATGGGGCGTGAAACTTGGATGTCTCTGACAGGCATACACTAAGTAGGAATGTCCCATTCTCCCAGTCACCAAGGCATACCTGAGCTTTGAATTAATGTCAGGCCAGGAACAAAGGAATCTTGCTCATAAGAAAAACTTTTAATAACTCATTTACTGAGAAAGCCTCCCTTTCATCTCTGCCAAGCTTTAGGAAAGGCTGGGAGGCAAGCAGAAATAAACATTATACAGACTCACCACTGCTGGCTCTAAAGTAAACTCTCCAACTTCCTATTTACATTTCAGGATCTTAAGCTTTGTGGTTTACTGGTTCTGCAAGTAAGTGCTTTGGGTTTTGGAGGCTGCCTGCACATGATCTCCCACCACTACTGAAGTCTTCCTAGCTTTTATTAATATAATAAGGAGGTCAGAAAAGCAACAATCTTTTATATACCCTGCTAGCAGAAATATTTTACTTCTCGCCTTTTAAAAACAAAACAAAGCGAACAAAGCATACAATGTCAAATTAATGCCAGCAAAGGGGATATTACAGTTTTGTTTGTTTCTTTTTCAAACCAAGGATGCTAGAACATGGAACAAGACAGTCTCATTAAAAAAGGATGTGGAGGACTTCTTTGAGGGACAAGTAGAAGGCAGCGGCAATTTTATGGATATATATCCCTTCTAAGGCCGTAGGCTGAAAAGGCACGTAAATAGACTCTGTGACCTTATCCTCAGAAGGCTAAATCTGTGTACACTAAGGACGGGCAACCTGTAACAACAGCCGTGAAGTAAATGTGGTTTTCATTTCATGCAGCCCTCCCTGAATGTAAAACGTCTTCATTAGCTGGGAAGTCAGCACTGTGACCGCTGCCAAATGCAATATAGAAGCCAGCAGAACTGCACTGAATGAGAACAGAGCAAGGGAGAGGTTCCTGCGATACTAATTTATTTCTCCCATTTGAAAGACACTAGCTCTGTGACTCATGTGCAGAACAGGCCTTACAGAAGAGAAGAATATTAAAAAACCAAGAGGGCAGGCACTTATCAATTTTATAAAGCTCGCACAGATAATTTCAAAAACTTGTCTAGGCTGCCTTAGCTTCAGTAGGTTTGCTTTTGTTTTTATTTTTTTTTCCTACTGCATTCCTCCCCCTTCTCCCCACTTGCCTGACACTCCCAAACCCAGCCCCCTTCCCCTGGTCAGGGGAAGGACAAATTGCTGCCTTTGCTAAACCCTGGGTCATGGCCAGTTGGCACTCAGACACGTTGCCCTGGGCTTCTGGCCCTGTCCCCTCGGAGACTGCACGTTTCATGTCAGGGATGCATGTGCAGCAGTGACTGAAGAGTGCGAGGCTGAAGTGCTGCACGCAGTCCTCCGACTCACTCTCCAGAAACACGTTGCTTAGTGCCATCCCACTAGATTAAATATAGCTGGCAAAGCAAGTACCAGCCTATTTAGTCCCTGCAAGTTTTCCCCTCATCACAGATGATTTCAAGCAGCTGAGGAGTCCCTGTGTGGTAATTACTCAAAAGTCTGCTGCTTTAACAACGTGGCATGTTCTGAAGAGGAGACTCTCGTATCAGAGCCAAAATACACTGAATCCACTTGCTGGTCTGGCTCCCACCGAGATTACAGAGATCAGGCCATGAGAACACTTTGAGCCAGCATGTCTCTGCAGTCTCCACTCCAGGATGTACTGCAAAGGACACGTACTGTGCATGCTTTGGGGGTGGAAACGTGCTTTACACTCTATTTGTGTGAACAAAGCTGGCAGCTTGGGCGGATATTGTGGAGCAAAGAAGCTCTATTGTGTTTGCCAGTCATCACGAGAATCAAATGAACAAATTTAGAATAAGCAAATTGGGCTGAAGTTCCTTTAGCAGAAAACAGGCAAAGACTAGTCAGGCTTGGTAAAAGATACTATGGGATATTCTTCCTGAAATAACCCATACTAAACACTGGGACAACAAAATGATCTGCCCATTTTGCTGTTCGTGTAGTTGCTCAAGTTCTGTCTTTTAGATCATGTAGTAAATCTGAAAAGACAGAAGATAAATTACTTGTGCCTCTTAAATTTAAAAAATTACTAAATTGTAAGCTTCAAACCACATACACATTATCACTGGGGGAAAAAAGAATTGCATACCAAGCCAGGTGAGTCAGTTTCCAATGACAAGAGTCAGAGTAGTAACAAAAGCAGATGCAAAGGAAGATACTCCATCTAAACTTGAAAAGATTCCCTGACAATCCCAAAAAAGAAGTTCTGAGTACAGAGACCTGATAAAGAAGAAGGAATGACTGAAGCAGCACACAGACCACATCACCAAATGAAGACAGAAAAAAATATCAGAGACTCTGGATAGGAAGGAACACAAAACTTGTATATTTGGGACTCAAAATGCCAGCAAATTCGGACACACACCCCTGCCCCCCGTCTTGGTAAGCTGAAATCAAGCCAGACAATGTTCCCATTAGAAGCTGCTCTGGCTACTTCCTTCAGCTGTGAATCCAAAAAGGTGTTAGAGCAAGAATGACAAATATTTTCATAATGGAAAAACTGTTCTGGGACAAGTGCAAAGCAGAACACTGATCTCTAAGTGAGCCTAATTCACCACAAAATAGGCAGAAATGAGAGTTTATACACATTTTAGGAACAGGGTTACTTTATGTGGATTTCTCCTACTTTATTCAATATGCATAAATAGCATATATCCTGTACACATACAGGATTAGCAAGGACCCCATACTGCAGACAACAAAAGAGAAGATGGGGTGTTGCAAAAGAGGATCCCTGCTCTCTCTCACAATGGGCTTCAATATTTCTGGATCTTGCAG
The DNA here is from genome assembly GCF_000699105.1 of Pygoscelis adeliae. Classification (NCBI taxonomy): domain Eukaryota; kingdom Metazoa; phylum Chordata; class Aves; order Sphenisciformes; family Spheniscidae; genus Pygoscelis; species Pygoscelis adeliae. The sequence continues at coordinate 2,359,399 of NW_008824360.1, read as the reverse complement.
CGCTGTATGCATGTCCTCCTTGTCCTCCATAAAAGTCCCAGTCTGCGGGAAGAGGCACTATGCCATAGTGACTCCAATACCCTCAGCACTCTCAGTATTTCCACTCCAGAACTATCATTTATTTCTGCTTACCATTTTAAATTACTTCATATTCCCTTTACAACCTCTGACAACCAAAAACCAGTCCCAGTCTGGTCCTAGTCTGTTAGGTGCCACACAGGTTTACTCAAACCTGTACTCTTTTTGACAAAAACCTTACAGTTTGAGGAAAACCAAAGTTTTATCATGGGAATTTAGCGCCCACAAGAAGAGTGCTATGCTGATATCAGGTATGGGAAACTGCAAGATTTACTACCAGAAAGAAGCAGCAGTACTGCTTCTTGGAGCATTTGCTCCAAGAATACTAGGAAATCTCTGTGTACAAGTACCCTGTCACACTGCTTGTTCGTATCAGCGTTTTGCTGTTTGCTAAGTAGCACCTGAGAGTTACCTCAATTCTTTGTGGTTTTACACATCTGCAAAAGGGCAAGCATGCTTGTGTTCAGGACTGGGACAAGATAATACAGATATCTGTACCTGAAATCCCCCTGATCACATAAAGGTTTCAGAAGAAAACAAAGGATTTTTGAAACCTTTAAAATATCCCATAAAACGCATAAGACACTGGCAGGAAGACAGGCTTTTAGGGAAACCAATTACCTTATTCCCAGAAGTTAGGGCATGTCTGTTAGACCCATGCAAACTACTAGTTAGGAATAACATGCAAGCTCCTATTTCAAGGCCTCAAACCTGCTGCTATTTTACTGTGAAAAACTAGTCACACATTTGTGTAGTCGCCATGGCTACACAAGGAAAGTCTCCTAAAAGTTCCAAAACTAAATGTGGGTGCTGGAGCTTACAGACCCTGTCTACAAAGCATGATGACATGCAGCAGCCTACTCAGAAAAGTCAGCCGCTGAGTATCTGTCACTTGAAAGGAATACCTATGCTGCACGGACAGATCAAAGCTACGGCAAATGAATCCCAGCCCTAAACTAAGGGACAATCCTTCACAAGTAAAAGGACAGCTTATTTGCCATTCCAAATGCAAATTCTGCTGATGACTTTTGCTAGGGCAAAGGAGGCAGCAGAGAATCATGTAAAATGAATAACTGTCCAAAAATATTCAGAAAACCGTCTTGTCTTTTCTTTTACCTCATGGGTAATGGATGAGCCCTGAGGTGGCAGTGACTTTCAGCAACTACCAACTCAGACCTGGACTTGGATCAGTAACCTAATTACAACATGCTTTTTGCTTCTTTCATGAACTATTCAAGTATCTCAACACAAACACAAAATGCTTTATATGTGTCTGATTACCCCAAACTGTCAGTGGCTAATTCCAAAAGCGTATCCTCACTTAAAAATGGTAGTTCTACCACAAATTAAACTATTATAGCCATGAGTAAAATTAGGTTCCACATTTGTACTTTCCAAAATATCAAAGGCATGATTAGCAAAGTCTTTTGTTCAAGATCTCTAGAGTCCTTGAGGTAATGAAAACTGGGTCATGGAGTAGTTTCTCTTAAAGTTTAAAGTAAATGCTGTGTTCAAGCAATACCTGCTTCAGTGACTCATGGAGTATTCGGTCTAGAGAATGGAAATACTGTACCAACACACATACACCAACAGTAGTACCCGTGCCCTCACCAAAAAATGAGGAAGGGGGGGGAAAGAAAGGCATAGCAGATTAGTTTGAACAGTTTCCTGTTACAATCCCTTGAAAGAAATCCAACCGTACTTTCACCCTGCTTTCTGTTTTCTGAATTTCTCCTGACAGTTGGCTCTTTCGTTTGCCAGAACCACAACAAAGGGCGGCCTTGAGTTTCCACACAGGCCATTTTCTCCCTCTCTCGTCTCTGATCATCTCACAAAGGTATTATTGTTGCTGGCTCACTGGGGCTCAGTGCACCTGAGGCAGATCAAAGGCACTTTTTAATGCCCGCCTGACCACACAGGTCTCTCTCCCACTGCATTAAATTAAACTTGATGATTAATCTCTGTAGCCCTGAGGGTCCCTTGGTGCACACGGAGAGAGAAAATATATATTTCTATCAAAACACAAGTATAATATACTTCCATTTTATAGCCCTAATTAAAAAAAGGAACAGCTAATTTCAGCCAAATGCAGCTGCATACAGGTCTCATTAAAACACAAATACAACTGCTCTGTGTGCTCTACATTCACTTCATGCAGACTATGCAGGTAATAGATAAAAGAACAGTAAACTTAAATCCTTTAACAGATTAAATCCAAAGAAGTTTAGAATTTGCTTATTGTCTGCTGGCTAGAGATTGTTAACCTCTGAGCAGATGAGTGAAGGAAGGCAGTTAAGGAAATGATTATAAAATGCTGAGTAGTTACATTTAAATAAAAATCTACTTAAATCTAGCCAAAAACTGCACAAGCATATATTCCCGAGTTTGCATTCAAGTGATAAAAAGCCTTAAAAGGTTCTACCTTGTCTATGGTGTGCAGTCTGTGTACAACTTTGGGGTTGCTTTAATGACAGAACAGAACATTGATTAACATCAACATGGACTTTATCATGTCACTTTTGTTACATTAGCATATTTAGTGGAGCCACATCTCTCATGGTCATGGAGTATGCACACAAAAAGTGCCGTGAAAATGTTTATACTGATATGCCATACTCTAGTTTGGGAAGCAAAACAATCTATAGGTGTGAACTGGGTCTACGTTAAAACTTACCAATATACATATACTAAAAATTAATAAATAACCACACACATATCCTCCTCCAGGGCTAGTTATACTAAAAGAATAAGTTAGAGCCAGCTGGCCCATTTCCAGCTGTTCAACGTTGCCCTTAGAACTTTTGGGGAAACTGTCTGCAAGCTCCTCAGCTCATTTCGGTCCAGTATTATGTCTCTACTAACCCAACTCATTTTAACGATTTAAACTAACTCAGCTAAATGAAGCAGGTTAGGAAGAGTTCACACAAACAGCTTCTTCTGAAAGGGCTGACACCTCCATCAAAAAAAACGGAAATAATAAAAGAAGTGGCAGGCTGGAAGGGTGACTTCCTCCCCCAGAGCCGGTATTTGCAGGGTGCCTTACCTGCCCTATGATAGACAAAGAGATACCAATGTAATTTTTCAGAGACAGAGTAAGCTAAGAGTGGTGGAGTTTGAGGTTTGAAACTTTTGTTTAGGACGGAATCCAAATATATTCCAATTGGTCTACAGGATGTAAGCTTTTGTTAAATGCTCTGTTTCACAATACTGGGATTATTCGCATCTTTAAATTCAATCATGTGCTTAAATGCTTTGCTGAACTACAATCCATGTGACAAGATCACCATTTATTCATGCTCAAGATCACCACGTATTCATGCTGTTACCACGAAGACAACTTAACTTACTGTTAAGCCTGACGTTTTATTGACAGCTTCCTTCATTTTTCTCTACTGGAGCTCTCTCCATGAAGCACGTTAGTCCTCTTTAACACCTCTAGCACTCCCATTGCCATTTGCTCGTTTTGGAAAAATCCAAGTTATAATCAGTCTAAATTTAAGACCGAAATGAGTTTTAAATAAAAAATGTGCCAGAAAAGGGTACTTATCTAAATGGAATGCTTTCAGACTCATACATTTTAAAAAGGTATAAATTTCAAAAGCAGACACTAAATTTTAATTGCAATCTCAGAAAAAGCTTTTGTATTAATTCACTGAGAAAAATTAGCAAAGTGAAAATTGCTTATTGGGGTTTTTCTTTCTTTTTAGTCATGATACGTATCATAATTCTGTACATCATGGCAACTTTCAGAGGTAGAAGGATTTATATTGATTAAGTGAAGAGGTGGGGGAGAAGAGCTGTGACTGAAGACATGCACTCCTTCTCCAAAGACACTATTCTGTAACACATTAGTGACAGGCTTGTCATGGATAACTCAAGCTCAGAGTCTTTGGCTCAGATTTCAGGCTGCTCTTTAAGCTACTCCAGCATCGTGGTTTTTACTTTCCATGTCATTTTTCAGTATTGATTTCTACTACTATTAAAGTTCTTGCTTAATAGCAAATGCATGGTAATATATAATTAATATCCAAAGGCAAAGATAGAGTTACCAGAAAAAAATCACGGAAAAGCAAAAGTGTGAGAAGGACAAAGGTCATTTTTCCCTTAAAAAACATTAGTTAGTATATTCTGTACAAATTAGGACTACACATACAACCTACCCCCATGTGGCATGAAGATGTTCCACAGATCATAGCAACTCGGGATGTAATTGGCTGGTTCTCACATGGCAGGTTATATCCTTTCACATCTGCTCCAATTACTCCTATTAAAATAAAATTAAAATTCTATTTTAAAGAAGAGCAAGCCAACCCTCACAAAACAGAGTTTTTCCACCCACAAGTAATTGCCGAGTATCTCACACTACTGCCACAAATAAAAAAAGTCTACTCAGTCAATAAACAAAGTTATTTTATCAAATCAGATTAAAATGTATTTTTATTCCAGATACATGAGGACACTAGATGATTTCTTCTATGTTCACGTTTATCATCATAATTTTTAAATGTTATTTTGACTATAACCTGACCTTTATTCTCTTAGGTAGTACACTAACATGCAGAATAAAAGACTGCCTGTTGTGAAAGGCGGTACGGTCGACTGCAGATACGTTTATTTGTTCACAGTTTATCATGCATATACTGTATGATGTGTTTTGTCAGGGGACGAGTTGGAGAAAGGGGTAACTTGGCAGGAGACTGGAAGGCTGCCAGTTTTGTTGTCTTGACTGCTGCTGCTGTTCTGTCCATGTCAGACAGAATCATCTGAAGGAAGATTACTCCTTCCCTAAGAGGAACTGTGCTTGGCTTTGAGGAGCTTCTGCGTGCAGGACAGGACAGGAAGGAGGACAAACTCAGCAAGCATTCAGCCCACAGCAGAAACATACACCAGGCGACGCCAGAGAAGAGCCAGGAGCTTGCTTACAGAATGGGGCAGACCTACAGCCAAGCTTCAGCATGTATCACATCATGCTTAACTCACTTAAGGGGGGGCTAAAGTGGAAATCCTGCCCTCTCCTCCTCCTCTCCTAGGCTGAATTCTTGCATCACGTTGTGCTGCACACAGCAAAACGCAGCAGCCCAACAAGTAATATTCTTTTGTTTGTCTTTTTTTTTCTTGAGCATTACTTTTCAACTAGCAAACTGGTCACCAGACTGTGCCTTGCATCTGCATCTGCAATGCGCAGTCTGGTGACCAGTTTGCCAATCCTGCTAAAAAAAAAAACAAAACAAAAACAAACTCTCTCTCCTCACTGTAGAAGGAACATGAAAGCATTTGCTGGACATTGTGAAAGATGTCAAGTGTTACTGCTGGTTAGCATGCTACATTTCATTAACACCTTCTTGTTTAGGTCACTACTGCAAGATTCTGTTATTAAATCGGTCTGTTGGTGTTTGTCTTATCATGGTTGCCATGGTTATCGTAGTGGTATCATCATTGGAAGTTACCTAAATAATCAGAAAATTAAGGTCTAAAACTGTACAGCCTTTAAAAATCTGTCCTTATGTCCCTTTATCCTAGCTGGTTTGTAACTACGTAGTAGCACAGCTGTCATCCACAGAGTTTATTTGTAAAGAACAAAAGAAAACTGAAAGTATGGCTTCTACCTCTTATGCTTTTTTTTTCACTGCTCAAACACACACATGCATGACTTCATATTAAGAATTTTGAATAGGCTTGTCTAAAAGGCAATTTCCTGTACTAGGCAACATTGTAATAGAATTTCTTAAAGGAGTTAAAAATATTGTTCACACTTCAGAGGGAACAAATCTATTAAACTGAATTGTCAGTATATGTTGCAAATATATTTTCATAAACAATACAAAATTGAAGAGCCTCATGTTCAGATATTTTTAATCACTAAGAAAATACGCACTCTGCAAAATATGCATTCTGGGCCTTTTTAAAATCACTGGGATTTTGTCAGTGGCTTTACTAGTGTTTACAGTTGCTAGAGTCTTCCTATTTGTGATTAATTGAAGTCAGACAGCAAAAAAGTCTGGAACATTCTCCTAATAATGAAAGCTTAGATATTTTATTCACTAAAAATAATTAATTGCTGTTACAAGTCACCTTCACCTTTAACTTAGTTGGAATTTTTCATACTCTGAGGCAGACTCAAAATCTTTTGAAGATTGTCAAGAAGTCTGTATACCACACAAACTGTAGGAGAGATTTTAGAAAAGCAGGAAATGCTTAGCATGTGTATTTTTGGATCTCTTCCACAGTGACAAAGTATTTTAGATACTGTACAACAAATTATCTACTTTTGCTGAAACAGTGCTGATGTCTTTTTAAAAGGTGTAATGTAAACATTATTTTTATGAGGCCAGTCCCAAAAGACTGGCCTCCCATACTCACATTTTTATCTGCAGGCTTTTTTAAATTGGTACAGTAGGTCAAAATGTAAGACATAACTACTTGGCTCTTAGATTTTTACTTTTCCGTAATACGTATCAGATAGACTGATTCAGGAGTCATAGATAACCTCCACAGACATACATACTACATAATTCTTTATCTTCACCTTATTTTACTCAAAAGTTTGAAGCCTTTATAAACTTCAGGAACCTGTCCAGCAAAAACACATTTATATCCAGCCAAAAGCAGATCTGAACAGTGCATCAAAAGTTATTAACACCGAAAACAAGATGTCCATCATGTCATTTGGGTTTAGCCTGTAGGATACGAAAGAGCCCTTTTCATTACTCTGCTATTACAGACTATTTTTAAAACAACCAGCAGAATGTGTTCAAGGATAAGAATAATGACACCCACTGGATGTTGTTGTCCCACAAACTAATCTAATGCTTACTAATATACAAGCATATCCTTCAAACAAATTGTAAACCTCAATATTTCAATACAGATCACAGCAGAGTAAGTACTAAAACACACATCAGTACCTTTTCAAAGCAAAAGTTTTAAATCAACTACGAGTTATTTCCAATATTTTCACATTTTAATTCACTGTTTCAAATCTCTTCTCTATTTTCATTTCTTCTATGCCCCTTTTATCATTATTAAAAGATTAATATGTTTCAGTGCATTGCCATCCTTAATATCTTCTAACGAGAACACAGTTTCACCTCCTAGTTCTATTATCTGTGTTCTCCTTTTGCTTTTCTGTTTTTCCTTCAGGATTTTCAGCTCTGTATTCTACACACTGTAGGTTAAACTAGAGTTGAAAAAGATTAAGGTTCTTGTTATTAACAGCTATGGATGAAGGAGAGCTATTCAGTACTCGAGATGCAGTCACACTATTCATTCTCTTTACATACATTTGCACTCTCCAGCTCTCCTGCTGTCTCTTTTGCTATCCAAATCTTTTCCTTTTTACTGTCTTTTCTACTAGTTTCCCTACCTATTTATTACCCTTCCCAGATTCAAGAAGGATGAGTTCCATCTTAAATCTTGCTCTTTTCCCAGACTCTACTCAGTTATCGTGTGATTAGCATGCAGGTTCTCCCACTGCATTACTGACTCTTCCCTCTGTAATGCATCTCTCCCTCTCTAACAACAACCTATACATTTCTTTTCTCCTGGCAATGATTTCAGTAGTCTGCTAGTGTTTGTGGTGCCATCTGGGAAAACATATTCTGATAAACAGGACTAGCATAAGCAGACTGTCTCTATCCTCTGAAGTCTTACTCTGTTGGATGCCAGTAGCTATATATTTCTAATGTCAGAATTTCTTTACAAAAGACTATAGCAAATGAACAGTTCTCTATTCTTCTTTAAATTCTATTCATTGATTTCAGTACATGAAATTTACTGGGCAAACTTTTTGTGCTCTGAATCCAGTACTCACATAATGATGCCAATTAAACGAGGACCCTCCACTGTTATTTTTACATGCTCTGTGACAATCCAGTTTTTCAGCAAGTTCATTACTTCAGGCCAGCTTATTATTACAACCTTTTCAAGAACGCAAAACTGCTAGGGCACATAGCTTTAAACACATTTTTATGCAATTAGGATACTAATTAACACAAACAGATTTTTAAGTAAGTCACAACAGTAGCAACACAACATATCTACAACTATGACACTAAAACTCAGTCTTCCTTTTTGCACCTGGATCTCTATCTAATCCTTCTGAGCTAATAAGAAAGGCAATCTACATGATTACTTAACCTCATCAGAAACAGTTATCAGAAGCAAAGTAAATGGATTTAAACATTTAAAACTTCCAGGCCACAACTTCTAGAAGAACAAATGAGATTTAAAACACCACAAAATATTTGAAACAAACTGGTACTTTAGCAGCTAATCATATGTCATTTCGATCTTGAGAAAAATACTCTGATGAGCAATAGATTTCCATTGAACAGTACTGTTTCAATAACTGAAACTTTCTGAGGTAAGACTTTTTTCTAAACTATGAAACTAAAG
>NW_008824360.1:2321933-2350812 GCF_000699105.1 Pygoscelis adeliae | reverse complement strand
ACACTTTGTTATTGACTGTATTTAAATAAGACCAAACAGCATAGTAAGAAAATGAAGCTATTGAGCCTCACCAAATATATTTCAACACAGTTGAAACTGGGCATATCAGAATATTGTGCCGAAAAATAAAACAATCTAAGCATCAGGCCTCCCACTCCAGTTATGGATAAAAAGTTCAAAGTCGCAGAAGGGGAATGCTGTGCAGTGGCCAGTTCCCCCTCTACTTTTGTTTGCTAGTTTAGATACACATTATTTACATATTCTAAGCCCCTAGACCAAAAGCAGCATTTTTGGTATATATCCCACATTGTGCTAGCATAAATGTATGTGAAAAAGTCTCTATTGCATTATTTAAACAGAGCATGAATCGCTTCTGAAACTAAGAAGGAAGACTAACTACGAACAAGCCTCAGACATGAAACTTCTCCCTTAGAATGTTAATTTTTTATTTTTCTTGCCTATCCCCAAAGTTTTGAGCAACAGAAGATGCAAACTCTCAGCACGTTGGTGTGCCAGCACAATGGTGTTTCAGTTCAGGAGTTCAAAGTGGAACTAGCAGAAGTTAACAAACAATTTGGAAATCCAGCTGAAAAGAAATAAACAGTGATAGCCCCTTTCTATAAACAGATATTCAATATTAGCTGTTATTGTGAGGGTTTTTTAATTTGAGTTATGCTATTTCATAAGAATAGCATCAGAGCAAATTGCTGGATACAAAACAGGCTGTGAGAAAAATGGCTTTCTAAAATTAATTCAATACATTCCTATTTCCAAGAGTAGTAAATACATGACTGAGTACCTAGTCCTCCAGCATGTGCATCAATGAGAGAAGCTGCTACTGCAATCCCTGCAGGGAGACCGAGATCTTTTGCAGCTTCTGGCGTTAGACCTTTTCCAACAGGCTCTCCAGGAGACAATACGTGGTTTCCTGGGCAGACACAAGGAAAACCAAACACCTGTCAATTTACTAAACAGAAAAAACAAATGTGTGTTATTACAAGAACTCCATTCCCCTCCCTCAAGTTAGTGTGGTATATTTAAAACAAAAAGGTGCATCAAAGAACTCTACCTGATTAAGAATTATCTGTCTGTATATCAAATACAACCATGCTAGATCAGGTTGTCCCATAGCAATTTGAAAGTTCAAAAGTATTCAATGTCCTATCTAGCCACAAAGAAAGATTTCACCACAAGCAATTAATTCTGCTTGGCATCTTTCCAAGAGATATGAAATACTTACGAAGAAATCCCAAGTTCTTGTGGTACTGACTAGGCTGCCTGCAGCCATTCTCTGTGCAAGTGAACGAAATTCAGCTCAGCCCATGCTCACAACTGAAAACTGCACCTGTTACACAAGGCAGGGGCCAATTTTTTTTCCATTTCCATCCTTTCTACTAGGAATAAGGTGGCTATAGTAACAGAAACTCTGAAAAAGAAACTGGCTTAAGCAGCTCATTCCTCCTATTGCAGCTGTATTTCCTCACAGACTTAAATAAGCCCTTTTTGAGTCTTCACTGGCCTTACGAAGAATATTATGGTCACCCCCAACACAAGCAATACAACCCTTCCCTCTCAGTCCTGTCACCAGGGAGCCTGATGGCAGGTCCCATCTGCATTTGCCTCTGCTACCATAATGTACATTGTTTCGTTTTGCGAAAAGAGATTGTTTCAATTTTCAAATTATTCAAGAATCATTGGTGACATCAGAACAAATCTAGATTCATTAAACTTTCAGATTTTAAGGACACCCCCCCAACAGCCTCCTCTCTGGCTGCTGAGTATAACCACAGCCGAAGCAATGAGACTGACAACTCCTGGAACCACACACACTTCCCTGTTTATGTAAGGATTTGGTGGGTGAGAGGCATTGAAAGGCACAGTGGGAGCTCCCATATACCTCCCTGCCAATACCATGGGTTTTAGTACGTATCTGTAGCGTTTACTAAATTCAACAAAATTTCTGGGCAGACTTGACAAAACTCCTTTTTAAAATAAAACAAGCCTATTTTCACAGTCAATTCTATTGAGAATGTTACACCTAAAGCACGTTATGATGTGTAGAAAGGAAGTAAAACATCCTCCACAACAGAGACTAAAAGGAATAGCACCTCATAAAATATCAGGAATACACTAATGCCCATGAGCATAATCTTCTAGAAATACAGTTATACTACCTTACTGTTAGATGAAAAGAAGGTTGTGATATTAAATTCACGGGTGGAAGATGTGTCTTCAATTTTACATATCACTTAGATCTTTGTCTTTGCTGTAAATGATGTTGGTTCTTCACTTTAAGGAAGGTGCCCACTTCCTGATGGATGCAATGTATGAAGCCCTTTGTGATTAGACAGCACACACAACTTCTTGGTATTTGTTTCTCCAAGAGTTTCTATTCTATTGATAGACACACTGCCGCCTCTGAAATGCTATGCTGAATCTCATACTGGAAATTTAAAACAAGTATGTATAGCCAAAACTTTTGCACTTGACTTTGGGTTTACATTCAAATATTGGGGGCAGTAACCACACCTCACCATTTAGCTTATACAGAAGGAAGTGATGACATTAAACTATCTCCTCACAGGAAAAAAAAAGTCTATATTTTATTAATTCTTAGCGTAAAGTCAAAACTTTGTGCTAGCTTTTTCAAGAGGTATATCTTTTGCATTTTTTTCCCCAATAAGTGGGACAACAGGATGTTTCTCTTTAAGAGAACTTTTGTATTACCTTTCTGTTTTTTTAAGACAATGGAGAATAACACCAGTAAAACAAAGTTGTCTGCTTCTCCTGACATTCAAAGACCCTGCAGGTGGAAGGAAGTTCAAAAGAGTTCATGCAGCTAAAACCACATCTTTTTCTTCAGAATCAGTCACCTGACCTGAAAGCATACAAATATCTTTTATATACAGCATGAGATAAAATTAATCTGAAATAAAACCTCTTTCCAGGCACTCAATTCCATGGTTGGCTTGTCTAAATCAGTCATACTGGACAAACATTTTAGTGTGTAATTATTATGTGGTTAAACCCATCCCTGGAAACATTCAAGGTCAGATTGGACGGGGCTCTCAGCAACCTGATCTAGTTGAAGATGTCCCTGCCCACGGCAGGAGGGTTGGACTAGATGACCTTTAGAGGTCCCTTCCAACCCAAACCGTTCTGTGATTCTATGATAAACTCCATTTTAGAGATCAGGGCTACTATTAGACAAATTTTTTTCCTACCAGCTTCTCAATTACTGTATTTCTAGTTAATGAGCACCTAAGGGAGCAATTTCAGAGATAAAGATAATCCTCTCTTCTACAGCAGCAGCAGAAAATGACCCTATAGATTCCTTTGGTACTAGTTATATATCATAACGACCAGCAGCATAGCTATCCCCCATGGACATAAAGTGTGTGAGAACGTGCAGGGATGAGTTTCTTGTGATTTGAAGATGCAGCATAATAACCTTGTATTTTAAAAAACTGAATTAACAGTAGAGTATGCCCCATCTGTTTTAGGAGTCAAGGTAAACCTGAACTATTATTGACTGAAAGCACTTCCTGACAATCTGGAAAGCGACACCACTCAGAAGTCACCCATGACAAGGATTGCGAAGAGGAGTCTCCTAGGTCACCCAACAGACAGGCAGAGCAGAAAAGAGGTGCCAGCAAGTGAGTGCAGCAAGGAGAGGATATTGACTCTGCCCCTCTACTTCATCCTCCCAGCTTTACAAATCAATGAAAGCTCTGCTACACCCATACGATATGTTCATGAGGAGCTTTGTAAAAGGGAAGAAGCAGGCTCTGCATGGGCACTGTTTCTGTCATCATGGAAGTTGCCTCCCCACCCACACAAGTGTGAGTAAGTAGATGTGGAATGGGCAGAGCTTTGACTTAACCACACGGGTAGAGACCTGGAAAGGGAGTTATAATTCTCATGGTTTACTCTTCACTGAAAAACTAGAAAACCCAGCTAAGCATCAGTATGCCTAGAATCTGTAGGTAAAAAGCTATTAAATGATAAAATAAAAAACACAAAAAGCAACCAAAGAGGAGCCACAATGAAAAAGTAAAGCATTTGAAACAGACTGTACTCTAGTACTAGAGCAGGAGAGAATGAATGGATTCTTACTTGAGCAAAACACAGTGGCTTTAGAAGTCAACAGACAGCTACTATAAAAATAAAGGTATTCTACAGCTACACACCAGCATTTCAGCGGCAGGTGCTGCCCCCTTTAAATCCTACCTGTCAGGGGAAAGAAGCTGTCAGAGAGGGAGGAAGGGAAATGAGAACCGCCTGCATACAGAGGTGGGCAGTATGAGTATTACAGAAGGCTGCATAAAAGAGGCAGTGAAAGGACTGAGTCTTCTCAAGGCTCCTGCCAAAGTAAATGTATCGAGTCTTTTGTTTACAGTAGTCTCCTGTACAAGTCATTTACCTTTGCTATAATGACTTCCAAAATTAGACCTAACCAAACAAACCCATAATGGCTGAAGCTGGAGAACTTTCTGTTTCACATTCATACAGCTGTTTCACTAATGCAATGCCTTAATCCACAACCTTTTCATTTCGTACGAGACAGACTATTTCTAGCTATTTTTTCCCCTATAAAGCAGTGAGTTTACAAAAGGAAAAAGCTGTCTGAATCTCTTCCTCCTCTTTTATTCTTCTTTGAAGGCAAATGTTAGAATTTGCTATGATCAGGTTTTGTTTAAAGAATTTATGTGGTACCAATGACCCTCTACCTTTTTAGGCAGTTACCACAGCAACCAGCTATTTACCAGACGCAACACACAAGGCAGACAATACATCTTCAGTCAACTTTAGTAATCAAAATTCATTATACAGGCTTACTAATATTTAACAGAACTAGGTAATTTAGGACATAGACCTTTTAAAAAACACCAAAAGCAGAGCGCAGCAGGGGGCCCAGCTGACTCAACTATGACATAGTCACTGAGAACAGCTTTTCATCTATCATGCAGAACATGGCTGCATTTCATAAGCACTTATATCTGGCTGTAAATACAAAAGGAAGAAAATCAAAAGGAGATGTCCCTTTCCTCCACTAACTTGACACAAGCGAACTTGAACTTAGATATATCAATCCCTTGTTGAAATCTCAGCAACCTCAGAAAGAAACCCAAACAAAGGGTACATCCTGTCTCCCATTTTACAGCCTCCCCCAAACTGGACAATCTAAATGCTTTTTAATTTAAAAGACAATACACGAAACAGATATCCTGTTAAATAAGCGGCATATAACATGCATTGAAGAAGTTATCCAGTTAAACAAAATGGTGCTAAATAAGCATCAAAGGAACAGGACCTTAATAAAAAGAAGCACCATCCATCCAATTGGTTCTCCTAATAAGGCATGTAAGGGATTTTCCCCCTCAATGCTTTGTTCATTACAAAGCTTGTAGACAATCTCCAATTTTTGTGTTTTACAATAATCCACACAATGCCAAAAGTCTGGGATATGCAAGGAATCTGAATAAATAATATTATAACTCTTCTGATACACCGTCCCAACCCTATCTCACATACAATACCTTACCAAATATCCCTCTCAATTACATACAATACTCACATTTAACTGAGATATGTATGGCTGATTGTCCCACAATTTTTAACCCAGCTGATTAACAAAAATAGCGCTAAGATCAGAAGGAAGCAGGATAATGATGCGGACTATAAAATTATAATATTAATTTTTTCTTAGGACTGAATGCATCATTAAAGGGTGTTAGAAACAGTCAGATCTGGGGCTTTTTTAACATGGAAACACCCTCCATAAAATTTCCAAGTTGGCAGTTGAAAACTTCAGAATTTTCATTCAGGAAAACCAAAACAAATTGTGATATTATAGGTCAGCTTATTTAAAAGTAAGAAAAACAGTTGGTTAAACAAAATCACTTTGGCTTTCTTCAGTTCAAAATTCATGTCTGTCTATGCGAGCTGCCACAGTAGCTTGAGGCAAATCTAATTTGGGTCCTTTCCATCCCACTCTCCCATACAGCTTATGCCTTTGGCTGAACTACATCTCAACTACGTAACATGTAATTATTTAAGGCAGATATATTAGGTTGCTAAATACTGGCAAAAGCAAGCAACCTATGTGCAGGCAGATCCTGATTCATTAAGCTGAAAAGTAAATTGGTCTGCAGACCGTAGGTGCCTACTTCAACAAAGCCTACTGCCTTCTTGTCCAAATGAAAAAGAGCTACTTCATGTATAAATGATAAGCTTTCCTGGTTAAAGGTCAAAAGAAAAAGAAAAAAAGCATTCTGCATCATTGGATCATTAAGCACGTATACTGACAGACGTGACTGAGTTTTCATTACTAGATTTCAGTGAAACAGTGCAGAATGAACATCTCTTGTAATGCATGGTTCACTACTCACTATGCTGACGTGCATGTGGATATACAATACGTATATTTGGATGTCTTACTAAGTAACTAAATGCAATGTATTTGCAGCCAAACTCAGCTACCTGATCTCACGTTTTTGCTTGCAAACAATAATTTCAATAGGCTGATAATTTAGATTTCTGGCATTTTATAGTACAGTATTCCTAATAGTCTCTCTAAATACAAGGATCATCAATGTAGATGACTAGACTACTGCTATACTTTCAGAGTTGCAAGTAATCAGACTCTGGTTTGGTGCAGTACATCACTAAGATTGCACAGGCAATTTAGCTTGTATTAATTACGGATTATTACTTAACAGAATGTTTTTTATTACCGGATTTTTTTTTTAATAATTCACATGATAGCAACTCCTCTTTGAAGAAATAATTACCGCTTCTTCAAAACCGAAAGAAATGACAGACTAAAAATAACCTGATCAGTGACTGAAAGGACTTTTTTGAATCTTTCAACTAAGCTTCTGATACCTGCACAATCTTATTCCCCACCACATTCACACAGTATCCAGTTCTAATACCCAAACTGAGAAGATACTGATGCATTATAAAGGGTTCAGAAATGAGTCGGGAAAGCAATTACAAGGATTGACAAGTATGACAGTTCACATAAGAGTTTTGGTGAAAAACCTCAAGCAGCTCAGTGTTTTCCTTTAACATAGAAAATTTCAGTCTGTGCAGGTCAGGCATGTCACTACAGTCTGCCAGACAGGAGTAGGAAGTTAAAATTCAGATGAAAAATGAAGTGTATTCTTTAATTAATTCATTAATTTTGAGAAATGGCAGCAACTAACAATCAACAACCTTTAAGTCTGAAGTGGGCTCCCCATCACAGGAAATTATAAAATCAAGATTGGTTCTAAGATATACTTTAAACTACTTAAACGTTAATTTTAAAGTGTCCAATAGCCTCTAACTTGGAGGAAGTTGGCAAATTCTTCGAAATAATCCTTCTGGTTTTATGAATCCTGAGTCATAAAGCAGACATCTCTGTTTTAAAAGCAATCTCAGCATAAGGCTTAAGAAAAAAAAGAAGCTGAAGAACAAATCAGGACCAGGAAGAGGAGGAGTCAGGTAAAAAGAAGAAATTACCCAGAACTATTCAGAGAAATGCTTTTCTTTTCTTTTTTTTTAGAACTGTATGAAGAATAAGAAAGGAGGATAATATTTGAGAAATTTAAATATTAAAAAAATCACAACAGGCTCAAAGTCTGCTCAAAGCTTCTCCGATGACTATTAAAAACAGAAATTCAAAGAAAAAGCTCCTAGTTTTCATACTAGAAAGTTCACAAGTCCACAATGTTGCTAGAGTAGAAGAAAATGATTCTCCAGGCAGACAGAGCCTGAGACCAGAACTCTAGAAGTGGACAGTGGGAAATTTTTCTATTATTATTTTTTGAAAGCTCTAAGCTTTTACTATTAGTTGGTCTAACCTATGACAGCTCCTGAGGATGAAAGAACACCACACAGTACTCCTCACTTCTTGCAGCAGAGAGGAGGGAGAAGTGGAAAGGTACCATCTGCCAGCAGGACTCAACCTGATCATCAGCAGGGTGAATGATGGTTCCCTTCCTTACAGTAGAAGAGAAATGGAAAATGTCACCCAGGAAGCACTGTGAAAGAAACTGAGCTACCTGACTTTAGCCCAGCCTGTTAAAGAACAGTTCTTGGAAAGAGGAAGAATATCTCAGGCTGGAGAAATTGGCCAACAGGACACTCGTGAAATTCAAGAAAGGGAGAAGCAAAGTTCTGCACATGAGGTGGAAGGACCCATGCACCAGGACGGGCTGGTGGCCAACTGTCTGGAAAGCAGCTTGGCAGAAAAGGACCGTGAGGTCCAGTGGACAGCACGTTGAACATAAGCCAGTGATGTGTCCTTGCAGCACAGGTGGCCAACAGCCTCCTGGGATGCGTTAGGAAGAGTGCCACCAGCAGGCCAAGGGAGGCGATCCTTGCTCCCTGCTCAGTAGACCACATCTGGAGTGCTGTGGTTTATACTGGACTTCCCAGTACAAGAGAAACATGGACATACTGGAGCAAGTCCAGAGAAGGACCACAAAGATGACAGAGGCACATTGTACAAGGAGAGACTGAGAGAGCTGAGACTTCAAGCCCAGCAAATAGAAGGCTTGGAGGTGGGGGCAGATCTTATCAATGTATATATAAATATCTGATGGGAGGGAGTAAAGATGATGGAGCAAGACTCTTCTCAGTGGCACCCAGTGACAGTACAAGTGGCAACGCACAGAAACTGAAATACAGGAAATTACATTTAAACAAAAGAAAAAATGTTTTTATTGGGGAAATGTGGTCAAGACACTGGAACAGGTTGCCCAGGCAGATTTTGGAGTCGCCATCCTTGGAAATACTCAAAACTCAAATGGACACAGCCCTAAGCAACCTGCTGTAGGTGACCCTGCTTTGAGCAGGGGGAGCTGGACTAGATAATTTCCAGAGGTCCCTTCTAACCTCAACTATTCATGTGATTCATTGATCTCAAGATGGAAAAAACATAAAATAAAGTAGAAATCGCAGGAACGTGTAGCTTTTCTGAGAAAAATTCTTTCTAACTTCTTACTGCTGAATCATATATTATGAAATAATGCCTCAAGTTTTGAGGAAGGAGACACTCTAAAACCTCTTTGCACTGTGCCAGTTTCAGCTCCTTTACAGTTGCTACAGCTCTTGGACAGACTGAAATGACAGCAAGCCAGAAAAATATTAGTATATTTGGAACACTCTTCACTTGTAAATTGCATGGATTTTGACAGCATGTAAGTGTAAATATCCTCTGATTCATCCTTTTAATTTTGTTTGAAATTGTAACATCTTGTAATTTATTGGGGATAGGAAAAGACAAAAGAAAGACAGATAAAGATACCCCATACTTAAGAGAATCTTTTTACGTATTATTCTCTACCATTTGCAAAGCATGGTGTTTAAAGCTCTTTGCTACAATCCAGTTTTATGAAGAACTGGCAGCTACCAAGCTGACCTGAAAAAAAAAATCATCATCCCTTTCTCTCAGCCTTCAAGGAAATCCCTCTTATATTCCAGAGCATGTGGCATCAAAAGCCTTGGAAGAGATAGAAAACTGGCAGAACCAATGGATTGACCATTCCCTTCACAGCTGCTGTAGCATAAGTTATTATTGACTGTATTCTCCCACCCTAGACTGAATCTTCCATTTCCAGCCTAAATGTAAATAAGTGAGTAGAACTTCCAAGTATTAAAACTGACTACTGACAAAATACAAAACCTAAGCAGACTTTATTTAAGTGTAAAAAGTGAGGTATAAAATACCATTATCTTCATTAGTTTTGTATATGGAAGTAGACACTGGCAGACACAAGAATATAACCATTCATATACTAACATGTTCATGAATAAACAGCCTGCTGTTTTGTCACTTGTTTGAATGCCTAAAGGAACACAGAGCTGCATCTACATTTGAAAACCCAGCATATTGTAAAGCTTGTGCACAGTAAGAATGACAGCAGGCACCAATCAAGAGAGTCACAGCTATCGTCTAAGTCCCAAGTCATATATGCTTTTCTTTATTACCAATTTATGAATAAGTATTACAAATGAAAGAGCATTAGAAAAGAACATCCATGCAGTCTTACAATTCTACAGATCCTTCTTCTCAGGGCATTAAAAAATGGCATACACAAGTGCCCAGGTACATGGAAACATCAAGCTTCTAGTCCCCAAAGTCCTGGAATTAAGGGAAGAGTTACAGACGAGATTGCAAAGTGCTAGGGCTGTACACTAAAGCACAGTTAGAGTGCTGGAACTGGGAGGGTGACACTATTGTACTGATGTATGGGAGTACAGACCACTAACCATAAATGCACTTTAGAGTCAAGCCATGCCCTTCATAATCGAAAACACAGCGACAAAATTAAAAAAAAAAAAAAAAAAAAATCAGAAGAAATCCTACTGGAGATGGATTGAGGCAATCTGAGGAAAATGGGAAGCATTCTTCTTGAAGGTGGCAAAGGACAAGTGGGTAAAAGACCCAGAGTGGGATTTAAGTAGAGAGATGTATAAGGACCAGAGGGTGTTCTTCCTTACACCACCATCACCTGCAAAGTCAAAATCAAACATGAAAGAATTCTACCAGTATTATGCTAAAGCAAATTAAGCAAAGCTACAGTTTTAGAGTTATGAAACAGAGAGAAAAGTGGTGCTTGAAGACAGGCATAAAATTCTGATCTCCATATTATCCAGTCATATGAAAGTTTAAGGGAAAAAAATCCAAGTAATTTTAAGAACAAGCTTATCATTTTGTGAACAGGATTGTTGATGATGGTTGTCTACAAAACCCTATCTGCTGATATCACACTCTGCCCATGCAAAGTTATTTTCATTAGCTTATTAATTTCAAGCACTCAAAGTTCAAGGCAAGCACTGAATTTCCATAAAACTTGTGAGATTTAAACAATCCAAATACTTTTCTCAGTTTTGCCTCAGATGTTCATAAAGATCCCATACGTATGAGCTGTGTATTTATTCACTTTTGAGGATGTGGTTGTAAATTCCTAGTCAGGAAAAGCTGGGAAATGGATTTATGAAATCCTTATCATGTTGAAGGGCTATATTTCCAAGTATGACGCTTGCTTTTCAAAAAAAATACTTCGTTAAAATCAGTGTGCTGCTCCATCACAGATGAAAGAAGTTGACAAATGCCCCTTTACAAAAGATAGCATTTTAGTCTTCAACACACGATCTACAAGAACAGTAAAACCTATTCTGCAGTACCTGCAATGCTCTCTCAGACAAAGGCACCATCTTCAACCAAAAAAAGACCTGGCATAAAATATTACCATTCAATAAAAAAATCATTATTTGATCCCTTAAGTAGCCCCTGAAGTAGAGGGCTGTGGTGAAAATTTATCAGGCATTTTCCTCCAAATGGAATATATGCTTCAGTACCCTAAGAGGTCTATAGTACATGAAATTTTAACGGAATTGTTAATGTCTTTCTAGGTTTTATAATACCACAAAGAGATACTCATCATGTGCTTTCACCACAGCAGATAAATGCTAATGCCTGTAGTACACAACACTTTCACAGTGGTTTTGAATACAAGCCATCTTCTACTCTCTTGGTGGCCAAATTAATGGGATCAATAAATTTTGTAGTATCTCCAGATAACACTCTACCTTCACAAATGTGATCAGTAAATTCACAACGTACAGAAGGGACCACAAACAACTTACTATGTGGATTCCCTGAAAGGTTAGTCTGCTCTGAGAAATGTAAAATGTCAAAGGCCTGGGAATTTTCATATGTGAACCCACGCCTTGATGTGGGAAAGGTTTGTAGAAGATCCTAAAGGTCAGATGTGAGGGTCTCCCTTATCAACAAGGTCATATGTTAAGTTAAACTGAAACTAAGAGAAGCCTATTACCTGGAACCACAAGCACCACTCTGATTACAGTAAATATATTTTTAAAGGGCAAGACATTTTAAAAGTGTATTTATCAGAATAAAGAAAAAGGTACTTTAAAGCGTTTTCAGGTAATTTCCATAAATATTTCCAGTATCATGAAAGTTAAAGCTACTTCAAAAAAAGTCTAGTCATAATTATTCATCTATAGTTCCCTCTGATTGGAAACAATAATGATTTCACTAGAGATTAAAAAAAACACATAGCTTTTCTGCCTATTTTAAACTGATAAACTATGTACTTTTGTTACAGTAAGAAAATTTTGCTAATTTTATCTTGTGACATTTTGCTTTGTTTAGAAAGAAATGATTCAGAACCTGCTAATCTTTTAGGAGAGATATGTGAGAAAAATACTATTATCTCTCTTTACAAGGGGAACGTGCAGGCATTAAAATATATCCTTGTATTTGAGCTAAACAAACCTTGAGCAGACATACATAGACTTGGACAAGCTTGAGAACAGAAAAGGAAATACCACTAGAATTACTTCAGACTTGTTAGGTTTTTGGTTTTGTTTTCATTTTAGGAGGAGTTTTTGACCGCGTACAATCTCCCTTCAACCTACTCCTACCTAGGTTATCTGGCAATTTCGAGTTCCTTAATCTGCAAGCCAGCTATGTCTACTGCTTCAAATTCTTTTCTGTCAGCCGTAGCACACTATGATGTGCCTCCTGGAAGCACACACTCTGACTGTTTGTCTATATGAGTTACTTAAACAAATTGCCTTCCTTCTGTATAATGTGCTGAAGTTAACGGCAGCTGAGACTGTTCACTTATGGGACAGCACACTGAAGCAATATTATAAATATAGCTTGAATTGAGTTTGTGCAAGGCGTGATCCTGTGTTCATTGTGCTCAGGGTAGCATTCGTGGGCTCCTGGGAAGAGGTCTATGCAGTGATGGTGCCTTGCTACCAATGCCGACACCTTGGGTGTTGGGAGTCTTGCGCTATACAAGACCATTCCAGCTGCAGTTTGACCAGTGCTGCTCAAGTGACTGAATGGCACTTTCCTGGTAAGTGGATCTACACTGTCCGGATTAATTTAAATTAAGTAAAGGAAAGCTGAGCTTATTCAGAGTGCTCTTCCCAAGTCCAACAACAGTGAACACTCATTAAAACAAGCAAACCCCCCAAACTTCCACTGGAACAATGTTACCATTCCTATTTTCCTGTGTACGGGGACACTGATAAGATTAGGAGTGGCAGAAAGCAAAGCACTTCCACAGCACACAACACAGACCTCAGCATTGTGAAGTAGCTTCTGTGTGGGGAGTGAGTTGCTTAGTTTTGGTGTCTTTTTGTCTCCTTCTGAAGCTAAACCCTTCCAAGAGATTCCAACAGGCCCAGTTTAGAAGATAAACTCAAAGGAATAAAGGAGCAGTTGCTATCTGGTTTCCACAGTCAGGCAGAGAGCTCCTTACTCCCTCTTCATAGACACATGAATTAAGGTCACTGTCCTGCTTTTTTGTGATTTTATCACACAGCTAAATATAATGAATGTAAACCTTCCTTTTTAAAAAAGGCAAGGTTAGACAAATGGTCATGGAAATAAGCATATATTCTACCTAAGGCCAGGTTTCAGCATTATTATGCAAAACAAAAAGTGTCGTATTACTTTGGATACACCTAAGGTAATCAGCCCAAGAATCTGAAAATCAAAGGATTTCTCAGGGTGAGTAAAAGTATGTACTTTTCGGAAGCTTCAAGTTCTAGCCTACAGTTTGGTGCAGTTCTGGAGGTCAGATTCTGCTTCTCCAATTCCAGCTGAGATGCACCCAGGTATTCTATGGTTTGTTTCTTGAAAATCAACGCGATTGCCCAGGGAACTAGACACTTTCCCCATTAACTCAGGAAAACATTTTTCTCTTTCAAGAAACGCCTATCAACAGAAGTTAATTTACTGATCTATTTTGTAAACATTGTGTTTTAACAAAAATGTAAGCCTGATATTGGAAATTAATGATTTTTATCCTGCTAAATGTTAAGCCATATATAGATTAGTTTTATGAGGCTTCCATCACAACAAAAGGCCCTTTTTATTAATGGCTACTTTATCATTTAAAACATGTATGTTTAGTTACTTAAAATGGCAAATTGCTTTGCACTGTCCTTGAAGTGCATTGCATAAATATTGTATTAAAGCCTCAGCTTACACTTCATAAATAATTTATTTTAAAAATACTCTTCCATGAGACCACCAGCTGCCGCGATGTTCAATTTTCTGGTAAAAACATGTCTTTATTGCAAGTCTTATTTTAACTTGTTGAAGATTTGCTAAAAGCCACATGTGATAGATGTTTTCAGAATTGTATTCAAACTAAAACCTCAGGAAGCTAAAAGCCTAATACTCTGTAGGTTTTATATCTTTGCATAAGCAGTTTCAGTTGCAGGGGGAAAAGTCTATTCAAGGAAGCTTTCAAGTACAATTATCTGATAACCTAAAAATGACTTATAGTATATTTTGTGATGATCAGAAAAGCTTATAGATTTCATTACATTTTCCTACACCATTTCCATTTCATGTTGCTGCATTTAAACTGCTGTACAAACTTGTTCAAAGTGCTAGACATAAAAAAAAAATCAAAGGAAATTTCAGATAATTAACTTTGATGAATGAGCATATTTTAATTCATGTCTGGTAATATTCTTGTTAATGACATGTCTGCTTAGGACATCCATTAAAAGTCCATTAACTTAACAGGGAAAGTCTAATAAAGTTATCCTGGAAATTTTCTGGTATATTAACATTATGGACTTTTAATGAATATCTGCTGTAGGAATTGCTATTAGCAAGGCTAACATTCTAATTAAACTTAGGCTCTACGAGAGTGGAAAAAAACAGTATGAAGATAATAACAAGCAGAAGTAGCACTTTTTTTGAAAATTACTATAAGGGAGATTGGTACCGGTCGCAAAACATGCTGTCAGTGACAGCTATGAATTATTACGTTGTGGCTTTTTTTCATAGCCTGCCATCCAATATGTCCCTATCAGGTGCTTCCTTCATGTAATCAGTTGCTGAGGCTCCCATTTACGTCTCTATTGTTGAAACTGAGCAGTACTGAAAAGCTAGCTAGGCCTTTCAGAAGGGTAGAAGATATAAAATTTAAACACAGTTTTTCATGACAATGCCAAGTAAAAAGTGTACTGAGGAAAGCTGTTACCTATGGGCATCCAGCCTTGTTATCAACCCATTTGAAGCTTCATCAAGTCCTGCTACATTTCTGCTGACATTCACAATATTACAGCAAAAGATCTATTTATATGCATATATCTTTTTCATATGTATATGTATAAAACAGAACAACCCCCTGATATACCTATTTTTTCATACTTATCCTTCACCAAATCTTCCAAACCGATCATTTTCCAGAAACTGTCATCCCAACCTCCATCTGAAGTGTATGTCCACTTGCACACTACTGTACAGAGGGACCTAGAAAAGAGACAATATATGCACGGAATCAGGAAAATGAATACATTTGGTTTTAAACTTGTGACTAGAAAGAAGTTTGTCCAAAATGATCTCTTCATTCAGTGGTCAAAAATTCCAAGCATAATGCTAACATTAAAAAAAAAACCAACTGGTTACTGTTTGGAGTGCACGTCTTGAGATACCTTAAAAGGCCCTTATGTTTAAGATTCTTTTCTGCTGAAACAATTCCTGGTCTCACCACTTCATTGCATAAATCAGTCAAATAACAGGCCATGCATATACCTAGAACACAGCATAGCATGAACATAACAGCTCTTTAGCAATCAGCTCAGAGAAAAAATCCTGCTTCTCCAGGCTGTACCTAAAGAGCAATGTTTTGCACACAGTATGTCCTTAGAAAAACTTTCTCTTACTTATGTTCAAGCTCAATTACAATTTACAGGAGATTATATATGCACCAATAATTAGGTTAAATGGCACTGCTTCAATACCTGCAGGTACAAAATGCCTTTACCAGGTGAATGTGTACAGGCAAAATCGCATCCAACTACCAGAGCTTCTGCATAGCATGTGTTCAAGTACCACTACCATTAGGTCTGTATTTCAGTAGCAGCTGATGACAATTCAGTGACACGCTGAAACAGCATTAGCCATGATGCAACTGAGGGCAATATTAAGTTCTTGTTTCAAGCCTCATTCCTGATAAGCTGATGCTGAACTTCGCTGTGACAGTACAGCATCACGGGGCAGACTACAGGAGCAGAATATAAACAAAAGACAAGAGCACTTGCAGAAATGTCTATTATAGCAAAGAGAATGTTTTTCTCCTCAAATGATCCATATCTCTATTCCTCTAATTCTCCCCAAAATGCAAATAATGCTCCTGAAGATTTAGTGTTCAACAGGCTGTTGTCTGTCTGAGGACTAAGAACCAATCTCAGAAGATTAGTATTTAATTCTGCTTGAAAGTCAATAAACTAAAAGGTATTAAAAATGCTACATACCACTGAAAATTTGGTGGTACAAGCTACCTGTAGTCTTGGGAATACTACTGTACCATGAAGTGCAAGACATCTTGGATGCATCTCAGGGAAACACAATATCATAACTGTTCTCAAAGAGAAACCCCTTTCAGAGCTGGATTTTCTTTGATGTCTTAGAAGACAGCTTATTTGTGACTCATTTTTGGCCAAGGTGTGCTTTCACAGACATATTCTTTTTATTAGGATGTTACAATTTGAACATGTATCTTCAAAGCAAACTGAATTTTACTGAAGCATTTGACTTATTCTTGCAGTTTTGCATAAGTAAACTCCAAACAAAATTCCTCTCTACAAAAAATATTTTTTGAGTTAAAGTAAACCCTCCCTTTCATCCAAGTGAACTAACTAGGGACCTAATTAAGGAGAATTAAACTAAAAGTCTTATTATTGTATTACATATTGTTACTTATATTACCATAATGCCTAGGAAAACCAGCTCTGGACAATGACCCCACCGTCTACAGCAAAAGTACAATTACTGAACAAAGAAGGAAGACTGCTGCCTTCAGGAAACTTAAAAGGAAGACAGCAACATAGCTCAAAGTCAGATACAGTGAGGTGTCCCAAAGAATGTCACGCATATCAGCGCCTACAACCCATACCTATAAAACACAATCAAACCCAACTAGATGCTCAAAACACTAAGTATTCAGTCATAGGGAGAGAGACAAAACTTCACATAAAATACTTGTGCTAGTACAGATCCCATTGCACTTTTCCTATCTAGGCAAAGTAGGGCTTCTTATTTTACAGTTGTCGCAAAAAGCATGCAGTAAAGGATCTGGTCTTTTTGAAGAGGAGGCCACTAAAGGCATGGATTCTGCTACTTTCAAGCTTGACAAACATCCTTGTCATAGTTTCCCATTCATTTATACAGAAATACCCCACAAACAAAGCAACAGTGAGTGCCTCTCCTCCATTAAAACATAGTAACATAAACCAGCAAATAAATCAGCAAACAAACAGAAAAAGAAAAGCTGTTTTCATTTACTATCTACAAATCAAAGGTAAGGCTTCTAGACACTGATACTGTACACACAATAAAGCCAAATAAGAACAGGAAGAGCCTTTCCACACATCTGGAAAACTACCTGGAACTCGGATTCACCATGGTTTGGGGGTTTACAATGAGAACAAAAGATGTACAAGTGAGGGCAGGATTCTCACAGGGTGACACAGCTAAAGGCACTGTTCTCAATGTACATCCTCTTATGTGACACTGAGCAGAAGATCAGGTGATTATACGGATTCCCCGTACTCCCGTTTTCTCCAGGACAGAAATGTGTATTTTAAATGCATCATGTTTCATTTCATTCTGTTCTTTTGGAGTGACCATGTTTTTACAACCAGACTGGTGATGTTCATTCACAATCCCGCTGTTTATAAAGGTGCATTGTTTGCTCTTTGCAACAAAAGAATTTATTAACATTACACATTTTGGGAGGGAAAAAAAAAATAGAGATAACTATTTATATCCTTATAAATACTGCGGAGATTATTTCAGGGTTACTCTTCAAACAATTTTGAACACACACTTCCCACCCCCCCCCCCCTTTTTTTTTTTTAACAGTTTAAGAATAGATCAGACAATTACAATTCAGTGTCTGGTTTGAAAACAGAAAAGCACATGACCTGTAACTACAGCAATGACAATGTTGATATAAGAAATATAAGAAATTCCAATTTCCAAGGATTTAAAAGCCAGGCACAGAAATCTAATTAGGACCTTTGACAAAAACTGGGTGAATAAATAAATTCTAGGCTGAAAAAAATACTGAGGAAAAAAAACATTTTCCCCAAATCAGCTCAAACCTCTCATTAAAAGGAAAAACAAAAACAGAGTATTTGAAATAAAGGTCATTTCATCACTTTAGGAAAAATTTTGATGTAAAGAGTGAAACAATAATGCATCAAGTTTTCCCAAATAACAAATCGTAACAAATTATCATCAGACGCGAACATGTATTTTTCTGATTAGATCAATGCTATGAACTATTGCCATACCCTAAAAATGCTCTAAGGCTAAGAGTTAAATGTCATGGCTCCCCACTTTTGAAGATCACAAAGCAACTCCCCCTGAGTCTCCATGCTTATCCAAAGAGAAACCGGAGCAGCCTTGCTGGACTCCAAAGAGCATGTTTTAAACAGAGGCCAATTCTTCCATACAGCTCACTCTGAGCAACACCACATTACATATACAGGCCCACTGAAACAGTGTGAACAGGGACAGACCGGCCCTTGCCAATCCACTGAATTCCATCATATCAATGCTCTCTTACTGGATATGGCTGGACTGAACATACTCTAGTATGAAATGGCAATGGGGCTGTGAGCATTTTCAGCCTACTTGTGTAGATTTATAAATGTAAAGTGCTTACAGAAGAAGGATAAATAGATGATTTCTGGTTGAATTTTTAATACAATATAGAAAACGTGAACTGGGAAGGACAACTCTTCCCAAATGAATTAACTGGCAGATCTAGAAGTGGAAGGTTCTGATATGAAGACCAACCTCAAATCTGAGCTAAAACACTAACCCATTATGTTGGTGGGTTTTATTTTCATAGCCACAAGAACCTCAAAATGCTTGTTGTAAACACAGTCTGAGCATTTACAGTCCTCTGGGATTTAAGCTCCTTGTTCCACCCTTGCCGCTACTCAATTGCCATGTAAAAAGTACATGTTTAATTGAACAATATAGCTTTATACAAATCCTTAGTATCTAAGAGAAAGTAGTATACTGCAGAAAGGCATTCTGGTCTCTTAGATAATGGTTCAAGAAAAAAGGATTTCTTTGAGATGCCCATAATGACAGATTAACTTCACTACATGGTTCAAAAGAACCTGGATGCGTTGAACTCAAATCCCTGCCGCTTACCTGATGAGGTGCTCTAATAATTACACACAGCTGCTCAATTTGTATATCCTAGGGAGCTGTAGGCACATGTAGAGAGCGGTTTGTTCATGGTTTTTCACCTTTGAATACCAATGGCATAGATATATACTAGCTTTATGGGCAATCGCTCAGAAATTCTCCTCCAGAGTATCACCCTGAGAAAGTGATAGCATGACTTGTAACTTGGAAAAATTGTCTCCAGAAAGACATGGTAAAGAGGAAGCCGAGGAACCAAATCATTACACCTACAAAGCAAGCCTCAACTATTAGAAACCTTTGTATTTCACAGTAACTCCTAAATTTTATGAGATGAAGGGCGGACATTAAACAGAAACAGTACTGATATTCACTGTGGTATATTCCTTTTTTCCTATTTGGCAGTATTGCCTCAGTTATTTGGCCATAAACACCAGACTTGCACTAGCTGAAGCTGGATGAATCAGATGGATAGAAGCAAATGTTCTCCTTACTTCACTACCAGGATCAACTGGGTTCAAAGGTGCTGAGTTAATAGGCAATCATCTAGGCAACTGTCCTCTCCCGACTGCCTAATCTAATGCAGGACTTGAGAAGACATGGTGTGGAACCCCTCCGTAGCACAGGCCATATGTAGCTAGGCTGAAATACCATGAATTTGAAGACTGTTTTCCTCAAGCATAATCCCAATACAATGAAATGAAAGATTTCCTTTCTCTGTTCAGAACAAAAAGTTTTGCTTAGAATGCTCCTACTGAAAAAAACAACCCTCTTGCATGGAAAACTTTTATTTTATTTAAACCAGATTTTCAACAGGAATGTGATTATGTTTAGAGTTTCTTACAAATTCTAGTCTACAAAAAACTATAGGATCCTACTTGCATCCAACAGCCTCAAGAAAAAAAAATCCCTGCCACATTCATTACAAAGTAGATTTGGCTCAGCACAGCATATTACACAATCCTTTCTATTACTGTCTAGCTCTGAGTTTTTACACATCTCTTGCTGAGGACTGGCTGTGGATGTGCTGAAGTCCTGTATGACCAGAATCTCAGCATTCTGAAAAACCCACCAGCAGTATGTCCTCATAAGAAAACCATGAAGTTCAGGGAGCCTGTAGTGATTGAACACACACTGATAATTCCCCAAATGCTGTCTGGAAGCAACTATTTGCCCCTGCTAACCTTCAAAAGGATCCAGGGCAACTAGACTCATGGCCAAAGCAACTCAAGTGCTCGAAGTTAGTTGATATGTGGCTCTTCCCACATTGTCTACCCATTCTGAGTATTATCTCTCACTCTGTTGTACTTCTTGGAGAGATGGAAATCAGATACATTCATTAAAAAATGGGAAATACTGTATGGTCTTAGTTATCTGCATAAAAATTTATCTAAAAGATAAAGGTCACAAAAAACTTCTCCACGCCTACTTAAGAGTTACCACAGCTTTATGCTTTGGTCTGTTCTTTGCTGACACCATCTCCCACACTCCAGAAGGGATAAAGCAAGCAAGGACATGACTCTCAACTCTGCAGAGATTCTGCCCTGTCTGGGAGAATACTTGCTATCTTTGACAACTAAGCATAGTTTGGGGCATATTCTATAACTGCAGTAGTCTTCTGGAAGTCATCCTAATTTTGAGTAAAAGTCTTATTAATAAGGATACTTATTAAAAGAAACAGTTTTTCCCTGAAAAGTGACCCTATAAGGTATTTATACACGATCTTCCCTTCAAGAGGGTTGGTACAATACTAGTTAGCCTGGAATATGAGTCAGCTACCAGCTTTAAAGGCAGAGTACCCTGTCTTGACCATCCTGAAGTGAATGGAAGCTTTGCCCTTGATTCAATGAAAAATGTCCTTGCAACCTGGCTGTCATACTGAGAGTGACTTGGTAGTGATGAACTAAAACTAACTGCACCTGCTGAGGACTGTACCAAAGCTAAGTCCTACAGAAGCTAGGATAGGGTATAGTTAGGTCCCAAAAGGAACAGCATGCAGCAGGATAAAGTGACTTTCTGTGGTCTGTTGGCCAGATTTATTTAAAGCTACAAAGAATCAAGAACTAAGAAAGCTGTATGATATTCTGAAGGCAAGAAGGAGACCTGAAACAACAGAGCATGACTGTCACAACATCAAACATATTTTTCCTTTTGTTCTGCGTACTTCAAATTTGAAACAGATTTTGAATTCAAATTGAAAACCAGGGCTTATGTTCTGCTTAAGTGAACTTCTCCACATACTGACATCTGGACCAAGCTGTCAATGTCCTCCCAAATTATGGACCCCACAGTCTCAAGGCTTTTTACAAAAATGAGCAATTCACCGCTCTAACACAGTCACAGATCTGACTATGGTTTTTGCAAAAATGTTCCAGACAAAAAATTAAGACACAGCACACTTACTCTCAGCATCCGAGCTTAATATTAAACAGAACTGGGCATCGGTACTGCAAGACCCTGAAATACAGCAGAGGTTACCACAGAGCAATAGGAAACGTAATTATTCTCTGCTCCGTTATAGCTAATGCCATATACATTAATACATGACCTTTGAAATAGAACCAGATTATTAGATCCACATACACCACTGGTATTTATACCTGTCACACCAATGTCTCTGTCTGCCTGGTGTATTTGGCTGCTTTGGGGGAAATGAGAAAAGTAGGCGGCAATTTGTCCTAAGGGAACACTTCTCAGGAAATAGGAGAAAAAATGTGACACCTAGTCATTTAGTTTTGAAATGTATAAAATGCATGAGATGCTGCCCATGTTACACATTTGCTAAAAAGAATCAAAGAGCGGTGGGTTGAGTTCACAGTGGTGTCAGAAGAGCTGCACCTGTTGTCACTCAGTTACTACAGTAGATCTCTCAGGCAGATTAGTTTTAAACCACAGGGCCAAGTAAGTCTGGGTGTGCTCTATTTCACATACGCTGTCTGCATTTTACTCATTTCACCTATTCAACAGCTGTTTAATTGCATGTACACAAACCGAAACATGTCAGGGTCCGTTCCATCCACCCAACCATGCAAATCCCAAGTTCCTAATATTTACAACACAACACTTTTTATTATTATTGCCTTTGACCCAAAGCCTATTAAATTCCTGCCTGCCCAAACCCATTGTCTTAGCACAGCAGTGCAATGTGACTCTTGCCTGAAAAGGGTTTTCTTCTTCTAACAAAACATTAAACATGACAAACAAAAAAGACAGGTGGGGAAGCCTGTTTGGGACAACTAGCAGACACATACCAGTTGCACTCAGAGGCCTCGACTTTCCGTCTCTGCATGTATGAGGACTTAAACCTAGCCAATAAAGGTAGCAAGGAAATTATGGTAATCAGCATTAGCAATTCTACTAGCATCATCCTTTCTGTGCGATGGATAACACTTATATTTGTCATAAATAATAAAAAGTAGTCTAACTGACATTTAGATTTTTTAAAGGAGTTAAATATCACAGCAAAATCAAAGCTTTCTCTCCACTTTGAAATCTTCATTAAAACTGCAAAGAAAAAAGATCTATAATATATGTAAGTATAGATATAAAACTCTAGTCTGAATTTCCTTCCTTCTGCATGATACAATGAAAAGCCAGTATTTGTTAACATTAAGGTCAATGGCAATTTTGTCATATTTCACAGGTGAAATAGGATTAAACTCCAGATCTCAGCCTTCAAGAGTTAATATTCCAAAAATTATTTAGGTATTCCTCTTTTTTTGTTTAGTCTTCATTATTCATTTTAAACATTTTCAGTATTGAATTCACCATGAGGAAAACTGAATCTCAGAAAATAGCTCTTCAGTTTCAAAATATAAAGTTTTAGTAGAAAAGATTTCTTTTTACTACAAGTGTGGAAGTTTGGTAGAAGATACCAATCCACAAAGTCACCAACCCAAAGGACAGTGAACAGCTGGTAACCTATAAGCTGGATACATTGAAACTAATGATACTGCTATTTGCCTATATAATACCTTTCCAAACCCTTTGAAGCCAAACTTTTTTTGTTGCAAAATAATTATATTGAAGTACTACATTTGGCCTAAAGATTTCACAGTTTTTCTTTAAAATCTGTTTTTAAAGTATTTGTTTGAATTTCAAGATACACTATTCCCTCCATTTTTTTCTGAACACTGCTGACTCAGTGAACTAAAAGTCTTGGTCCTAAAAGACTCCTTCACAATCAACAAGACTACATTTTGGTTTAAAAATTTGTGAACTTGTATTCAGCAGCTCTGTTGGCCCCACATCTGGAAAGTCAGAATCCTCGCTGGACTGGTGGCACAGCTTTTATTTAAAAATGTAAAACAGGTCTCCCTTCCTCTACCATAAATCTCCCTGCCAAAGCACAGTCCATGAAAGAGTAACATACTCTTTTAGGTAAGAGGAAGGCTCTTAGGGAACTGCAGCTACATCACAGCCCTTGAGGGACTGGTATCCATCAAATCTCTGACCAACACATATAGGCATTACACCAGTACTTCAAAACTTATTTATCAGACAAGGAAATGCATGGGCCTGTAAGGGGTAATGGGGTTTGTCCAGTTTCCGCTGAGGTGAAATGGAGAGTTTCTCTTTCGAACTTGTGAGGTATTAGATCAGACTTCATCACTGCTCAGGGAAACCTACGCTACAGATCCAAGCACAAAAATGGTCCTTACGCCTCAAAGGGGAGCTGTCCTGGGGCAAGCAAAACAGACAGATAGGGCCACGACTGGTTTTCTCATGCAGTAAGCAGGAGCTCCAACTCTGGCAAAAGTTGCACCACGTAAAAAAAGCACTGGCTAAGCATGTTTCACAAATATTGTCTCCATGCCCACTTGCTGGCCAGCATCATTTCAGTATCATATAAGTTCTCAACAATATCCAGGAAGAAAATACAAGGAAACAATTTCTTTTACCATCATAACATATTTTCCTTGCAGATTATTTCCAGGACCTCAGCAAGAGGAGGCACTTCAAGGCAGACGTATTATCATGGGCTTTTAGGTCTTTTGTCAGGATACAGCATGTAGAAGCAGGGCTCTTGACTCTTCTGAACACATACCACCACACGTGCATGTTGAAGTCCCACTCACAGACCTCAGCAACAATGAGTGAGCAGGAAAGTAAGTCTTTCAATTAGTAAATCAAAAAGTTAAAATTATTTCTGTAAAGAGGAAAAAGGAGTAATTAACTCACACCTCACTGTAGTATTTGGTGTTCATGCTGTAACACTTAGGAGGTTTTTTGCTGGCTTTTTAAATTACAGAATTTTCTAAGAAAATATGTTGCTTACTTAAAGGGATAGATTTTATTGTATGAAAAATACAATTCACATTTGTAATTTTCTACACCCACATCTATAATTAATCTCCTCTGATTACAGCCACTCCCGGACAAAATGCCATGTTATATTTAAACCCTGGGTGCCACTTTGAAAGGAAAAAAAGAACAATAATAGGATCATTTTCAAAGACTACATAGCAGCACAAGGTTTCAAAGCAGCAAAGTGCTTTAAACTCTGGTATCAACCTACTGACCACCCCAACAAGACTTAAGAATGACCTCCAATTACCACCACAATAAGCACAGAAGTCTCTTGAGAAGTATAAAGTGTAGATGTTTCCTGTACTCCAGAAGAGTTACAAGACTGATGTTCTATTATACAGATATACCTCAAACTTAATGACAGACTGTTTGGGAAAACCACTTCTGTGACACTCAGACTCTAAGGATCAACCCACATAAATAAAATGCTGTGTTGGATAAGGTACCTTAAAAAAGTAACCTTTGTACATCTTGTCAGAGATGTGAAAGTATGCATTTGATATATAAGTAATGTAAGAAAATTGGCATGTTTTACTTTTTCATAAATACACACACACATGTATTTATATACATACAGATACTTACTTTGTATTGGGAGAATGTACCTGTCTGTAATTGTTTGCTGTAATCTATTTAAACCTGTCATTTAAAAAATATAAATAAATGCATCAAACACTGCGAATGTCAAAAAAGTCGTACAACAAAAAGTGAATCACACTAAAATGAGATTATGTTTCTTCTACTATTTGTAACAGAGTCCAATTAAAAAAAAAGTGTGTTTCTCTTTAGGAACACACTATCGAAAGACTCGAAGACTTAGACTCTTAAATTCAATATTCCTAGAAGAAGTTATGTCATCAGACTTGAAGGGAAACACCCATCTCAAGTGCAACATATCAAGTCAGATTAATCCCTTGTGTACATCCAATAATTTCAGTGGATTCATACCAGGGATGCATTTAGCTAAACATGTTGAGTTGGACCAGAAAGTAGAAAACAAGAATATTTTATCCACCCACATACGCCTCACCATGTCATGAGGCAAGGGGAAGCAAACAGTCAGCAGACTGCTTGCTTTTTTATTAATTTCATTCTGTATTATATTACAGACACCCAACCAAGATTCAAGCCCATTGTCTTCGGCATTGTTGAAAAACACATAATGAGACACAGTCCTAGACACAAAAATGTATTGTCTAGACAAATCAGACATAGCATGTGGGATTGGAAATATTAATCCATTCCCTTAAAAGATGGCAAACAGAGGCAAGAAATTGAATGACTTGGCCAAGGGTTAAAGAGTAAACCTCAGACCCCTGAATTGAATCTTGAACTCCAGAGACTCAGTCTAGAGACCCAGGCAGAAAGACACCATTCAGATACTACGATGCTGAACATACTAAAAATCTTCCTATGCACAGCTACAGTCTAAATCTTTAAATATGAGAGTAACAAGAAGCATGCATATATAAAATTGAATCTCTTTGTCATTGTAAGTTTTAAAAGCTTAACAATCAGAGGAGAGGTTAAAAAAATCATCCAGAAATGGCAAGGCAAATGAAAAGCAAAACTGGAAATAAAGCCCACGAATCTAGCCGCTCCAGTCCGGCAGCCTGCCCTCTGGACATACCGCCTGCCATTATGCATCAGCAGCAGTGTTTCAGTTCAATTTATTCAGAAAAATATACTCTTTCAAGCTCAGTATTTCAAGCAAACCACTCCGCAATAGGAAGTCAAATATCTATTTCAATTAAGAGTTTGTATTTAAAAAACATCTCTTCTCCTGTTACCTTCTTCAGGCAGTTAAAACTATTACACAATTAAAACTGAAAGTATCGGTATACAGAGCCAGTATACAGCCTTCCTCTGGAAGTCTAAGCTTGAGCAAATTTACCATAGTTCGAGGCTTCACCAAACACTCAATGAAGTTAGTCAAAAGATTAAGCAAAGACTACAAGTAACTGAGAAAAAGGAAGTCAGGTTTCAGGCAAGCTCCCTCACTACCATATGGCTTTTGATAGAGAGAGATTACTCCCTTACAGCAACCTTACCATAACGGCAGCACACCACTACTCACATCCACACATGCATCACCTAACACATCTGTCAGTACCAGTCGGTGCTTCAGCCGCTGGTCCTCATGTGGCCACACGTATCCTCACATCTCTTAGCTGTATTATAATAGACTTTATTATTCCACAGGATTGGCATCAGCAGGCTATAGGAAGATTGCACTTATTAGCTCCATGGCACTTTGTCCTTCTACTTGTGAAAAGTAAACATGGGACAGGCACCACCAACATCCATGTTTAGGGAGCACAATGACTTAGGAAGTATTGTGGACTTTTTTCCAGTGGTTTAGAAAGCGTGGCATGATGCTGAGGGCAATGTCTGGCCAGCAGCCATGTGGACGCTGACACTCTATACACTGACTAGTAAAGCAAATCACATAAGCAATGCTACGCTTCATGATGTGGTTTGTGCTGTTTTCATATAATTGGTTAGAATTAGAGTCGTGAGGGGAAAAAAACACCCTACCTTTACAACCTTAACAGTGATATTTTGAGAGAGAACTATTAGCCCAGAAATCTCTTCCCAAGGTCACTAAAGAGACACATTTTACTAATTCATGAGCAAATAATGTATCTATTCTTAACATCAAAACTGTTGAGAGGCTAATTTAGCACGGTACTTGAACATAGGTGCAAGTATAGTCCTGAAGAAATGTCAGTAGAGTTAATGGGAGTTTTTACCAGCTTAGTCAGACTATGCTGAACTGGAACCTAGGCTGTCATGCACTTGTGGCCAGACAAAGCCTAAATGAAACCAGAACAGAAGCAGGGAAATTGCCAAGAGTACTGCAATAAAAGAAAGTTTTAATAACTACATTTTGATGCAGACTGATCCTATTTCACATGCTAAACTCCAATATTGAGCCCTCCTTCTTTACTCAGGCAAACCTCCTTCAAGTCTTACGCAAGTTAGGATGACAGGATTCGGCTGTCATGTGCACCTGAATCAAAGATGCACGTTAGAGATTCCTACACAGGCAATGAGGTATGTTATTACCTCCCATCACAAGCATCAGTTCAGTCAATGTTGACTCTTAAAATCATAAGTCATTCCTAAATATTAGATGTATTTGGTCAAAATTTACAGTCATTAGTATCAATTTTTAAAAACATTTTTGATGGTTAGATTTTAAGGTAAGACAAATCAAAGGAAAAGTAAGATGGGTCATTTCACATACATCATACGCTGTATTGTATGCTTGTATTTTAATCTTTTAAATGACAGTACCAGTGCGCCTATTTCTAGAGTATATTTAATAATAACAGTAATAAAAATGGTTCGCGTTTACAGTCCTTTGGAATTGTATTCATGTAAAAAAGAGGGTAAATTTTTGAGCAAATCTCAAAAAAGCAAGGAGATCAACAGTATTATTTGGATAGCTGTGTGATTTCACAAACCAAAGAAAACCCCACCAAGTAGAACCACAAGGAGTTCTGAAACAGATAACAGAAGTGAGTAAAAGCATACACAAATTTCCATAAATTAAGAATGAAGAAAACAGATTATTTACATCAGTAGGGAGAGGAATGGGAGATCAATACAGAAAATAAGGAAGGCTAGAGAGCAGATAAATTAGGTGTCATTATTCCTCAGAATATGGCAATACATTCATTGAAACAAAATAAGCAATCATTATGCAACTGAAAAAAGGTATGGGTACTGCTGGGACCTAAACCTTAACAGGAAAAAAAAAAAAAAAAAAAGACTACATTACATGGATATCTAGACTTCTTCCACTCATAATAATAGAGAGAAATAATATAAGGGAAGATAAACCCTCATTAATTGAGCATGATTTAAAAGAACTATCCCCAGAAGGAAGTTAACATGTTGTCAATTCTAGGATTCCTCCCTCCATTTTTTCCTCTGAAACAATTACTGCTGCCATTGTAAAAGAGAAGGGACTGCACAAAATGAACCTCCACCTTGACTTGTTATAACAATCAAACAAATCAACCCATGGGTTCTTGGAAGAGTGGCTAAAAGATGTTACTCTGCTAATTTCAGATGCTTTAGCCTGTTACACAAGGAAGGTGGACATCAATGGTTTTTACATTCATTTAAATCTTAAAAACAACTTCATCTGGGAATGAACATCCGCAGCTCTCTCAGAGACAAAGCTAACCCTCCCAGGTAAGCCAGGTAATGCCCGAGCTTGCCTTACACTAAACACTGTGAAAGGTGACGGTTGAACCAGAAGGGTGGAGTTTACCACTACTCTAAACTCTAATGAACCCTTTCATGCAGTTCTAACACTAAAATATTTCTCTT
>NW_008824360.1:2305756-2321923 GCF_000699105.1 Pygoscelis adeliae | reverse complement strand
TGATACTTGAATTATACTGCAATTCTTGCAGAAAATATACTTGCAAATGCTGCAAGCACAGAGAATAATGGACTAGAAGTCAATTTAAAATCCCTATGTTAGCTGCCTGAAAAAATAAAGAATGCTTTATTCCCTTTTTAATGCTTTATATTTTTTTAGTGGGGGAAAAAAAAAGCAAGAATTTCCACATTTGTGTGTTTTACCAAATTAAGTGATGGTATTAAAAAGATCACTCTTCATAGAAACCCTGTACATTTTTTATGTAAGAGAAATTAAGAACACATTTTTCAAAATGCAATTTGCAAACTACTACTTATCTAGGAGCTTCGTCCTACAAAGACTTAGGTGTGAGTAACCTGACCTGAACAAATAGTGTCTTTGACATTAACTGAAGCATTTATGTAAGTCACTTGTTTGCATAAGCAACTGCAGGATTGTGCTTGACTTATTCTATATAGATAGTCCTTACTAACTCCAGCAATTAAGTCAGCCATATCACACCGTACTTTCTGCATAATTAAGCCATTTTCCTTAGTGTAAAGTGGTCTGCACCTTGACAAAGAAAAGCACAAAGAAAATTAACTCACTGATGTTCTAAGATGGCTCTAGAGGTGAGAGGCCAACTTTCACTGCTGCACGATGCAGACAGAAAACCTAAGGTCTGAATTTAACTGAGTTCTCCTGTCCTGACTTGCCATGGATGGTGTGAGAATGAGGAGGAGGGATAGCACAAGACCTGCTGTCCTGCAGTAATCAGAGGTATACAACTCTGGACTACAGTAAGAAAAAACAGAAATAAACAAACAAACAAACAAATCTACATCCAGATCAAAAAAATAACAGCAAGTGCCACCTAAAAGGCAGCAGTTACTTAAAGAGAATTTTCTGGAAGAAGGAATAATGTGTCATACCGTGGACTAAATCCACAGTACCTTAACTGCCTGAAGATGCTCTTGTCATATGACAAGCGCTGCCAGTCAGATTACTCAGCTGGAGCAATATATCAGATGAAAACTTCTCTGGGTGGACTGACCTTGATTTTTCCAAATACACTACTTCTTCATAATCAGTGCCAATTAATCTCAATCAATAACCTACAGACTGTTTGCAAATTGTTACCTGTGTCATACTGAAATCACAAATTATCTTTTCTAGGCTGTAAGTGGACAAAAAGTTCAGAGGAGAGAAGTGAACAGTGTAAGAACAGTTCCCCAAACATTCATACAACCAACAGCCTGTTCATACCAACATGCTTGGATAGCAAATAAAGGACCCAGACCAGCAAAGCACTTAAGCACATGCTTTAACTTTAAGCACGTGCCTAAGTGCTTTGCTGGAAAGAGGCCCAAAGAAAAGAATGAACATGGTTAACTGAAAAGCCCTTCAGAATTGGATTGACTGCTTTGTTTTTCCATTAACTCTAGTTGCTAGTAAACACACGTTTGGTCTCAGCATCCTGCCCAATATATTTAACCCATATCACAAAAATAGCGATCTGGTACAACCAACCTTTTTACTTAGGGAAGTTCCATCGGAAAATCGGAAAAATGCCTGGGATTTAGGCTACTTATAAGGCACGAGTAGAAGCAGCACCCTCATGTCTCTCTCATAGGCAAACCCATATGAAGGACCCGACCATTAAACACACTTTCAGTAGTTCACCACACAAGCCCACATTGTCCTGACTTTTCCACCTGTTACATCAAGCTCCACAGAACATATTTTGGAGACCTTACCAAGAGGGCACAAAACACTGCCACAGGACTGATGGCTCTCCTTCCCCTCTTCCACTTGTGAAGGAAAGAAACCCAAGCTTAGAGAAGATAATTTCCAACTCTGGGTCTTGGGAATGTGACAGTCTTTTTTATACCTCCACCCTGGTCCATTAATAACATTTTTATATGCATCAAATTTACCCCAAAACCAAAATGAAAACAAAATTTCCTAGAATATCTTAAGCAAAATGCTGAAGTTAAAAAAAAGGTTGGAGTCCAAAAATGGAAAGATGATTAGGGAGGTAGTGAAGTTGGAATGAAACAATAATAAAAAGCCCTAAGAACACATCATATATTCATAGTTCTTGAATCATTAAGGCTCTGCATGACAGCTCTCACAAGCACCGGTATGGCAAACTCACTGACTTTTAAACAGGAGTGAAAGTGGTTAAGCCCTAGGACAAATAATTTGAAAATCTCAGCACAAGTCTGATCTCAGAGAGTTTAAAGGAATGCAGACTGCCCAAAAACACAGCAGCTGTTTGTTTTTTCTGCCACCTTTCCAAGGTTCATGTCTGGAGTGAGGATAAACAGTTCTGAAAAAAAATTATGTGGCGTTCAGACTTTAAGAAAATAAAACATCAGACTAGTATTTCTTGCAGAAAGATTAAAAAAAGCCCTAACTTTAAATTATTCAGCCCTGGAAGTTTTCAGGTAGAGCTCTCAGGAGTAAAGAGGTAAATGGCTTGAGGCTTCAATATATTAAAATGCTTTCTCTAAACCAGTCTGCATTTTCAAAAGTTTGGCCTTATGTGGTTTTCTTGAGCAATATTCCTCCAAGCAGAGTTTCAAATTTAGTAAGGTAAAACTGTATTCCCTATTGTATGCACACATGTGTGCATAACACACACACAAATAGAGGCCCTTCCAGATAAACCAACAAGTAAACAAGATAGCAGATGAAGCCTTAGAGATCAGCCTGAAGTGATTTCCATCAGCACAGCCGATATCATAGTTACAAGATAATTTGTGCTATGTCATTTTGAACATCATTCTTTTTACTCTCCCTATTATTCTGTTTGTGCCAAAGCAAATGAGCATCGACTTTAATTAATTAATTAGTATGTCTCTTGATAGGTTAGGCAATTAGAAATCTCCTGACTCTTAACATTTTTAGTAGGTATGACTTTCCTTTGATCCACATTTAAAGAGACACAACCTGAAAAAGAAAGAGCTAAGAGGAAATTTACTTAGATAGATTACCAGTGGAGCTAAGCAGTGTAAACAAGGATTGTCTGTGTTGTTACAGGCAGGTCAGAAATAGCAGGAAATTTCAGGCACCATGCTGAGATTCAACATCTGTTTATGAACTGTCCTTATACACAAAATGAAGAGTTGCTACAGGACAAAGTATACAAAACCAGGAAGTCTGAAACAAACTGGAATCCCTCCAGAGAGCTCTCCCATTATATTCATACCTGGTAGTACTGGGGCATCAGCATGAGGAGTGGTGAACACTAAAGAACTTGAATTTGTCTTTGAGATACACATTCCATTTATATAGATCATGGACAAGCATTACCCAGTATGACATATGAAAAATACTGTTCATGAAGGACAAACATGAAGAAGAGATGTCAACCATGTATCATGCTCTTACACATTCCCCATTTTCCTTCTTTATAGGGAGATGAAAGCATTATGCAGCATTAACCTCACATACAGATGCTGTGTCCAAGGAATTAAGGACATCACACCTAGTTTTTCCATTAAGACAGGAAGCACACTGACTTTGTTTCTTGACAGTAAAATTATATCATAATATTGCTTTTTCTCAAAAGAGCTTTTATTAGATACGTTATATACAATGACAAACCAGCATCAAAAACTCCCAAGTATAGGTTCATGGAGGGAATCTTAGAAGATTGAAACTACCGGAAAATAGTTTTCTGTGTATTTCGTGGCATGTTCTCCCCTTCTCATCACTTTTAATCAAATATAAAAACACCTTATTGTGCAGATCCAGATTCATCCTTCAGAAGAAAGAACTCACCTTGGAAAATTAGGTTGGAAGGAGAGGAGAGTATCATTCAAAGTTGTAAGTTTCAAAATTGTAAGTTTCAAACTACAGTGAATGAAAGTTGGAGTTATTTCCTTCGTCCTAACAACATGTACTACATATGCATAAATGCAAGTGGGTTTTGGGGGCAGGGAGGGTTCTGAATATAACAGGTATATCTCTCTCTGCACATCCTCAGGTAAGTTTTTCTCGATCAGCTTCTGCATTATGAAGGGCTTTCCTACTTTCTTTCCCACTTTGACAAAAATTCCTCGTGCGTGGGTACTAGAGGCAATTGCTAGGCCACCTTCCACGGACTCCCTTCTACTCTAACAGCACATGGAGCCTAGGAGTGATGGCAGAAGAGTCACAGCTCTGGGACACTGAGCTTATGACTACAGCCCCGCGGGTAACACAGGGACAGGCTCCCTGAGGAATGCTTGTTGTTTCCAAATCCCCACTCAGGAGAGTACAAGGATACATCTATAACGCAGAACACCAGCAAGCTCATAAATCAGGCTGACAAATCTGAGATAGAGCACATGAACTAAAATAAAGTGGACAAACACAGGTTTTAACTTAGATTAGCAGCTCCAGAGGCAATTTAAAGCTGAATGTGAGCAATCTGAGCCAAATATATATAAAATCCAAATATTATCTGAAGCCAGCTGATATCAAACGAGAAAATAGAAAACTTCCCCCCCTCACTTTAAAATAAAACTAACAGCCATGGTGGAATCTGAAATTTCAACTATCCTATCCACAGGAGAATTAAGTTGCATGCAGGGTCTGACAACCAATAAACATAACTTCAGTCATCTTTGCTGTATCACACTGCAATCATTATTGCTTTACCTGTTTCGCTCAAGTCTGACAGTCAGAATCCTACCATTGAAATTTAATTAAAGAAGGTAGTAAGAAAATAAACAACCTTTCTTGGAATGTCTTTGATTCCATAAGTACATATACATTTAATCCACTGAAGACTGAATTACCACGTTTCATCTAATGAGCAGCTTAATAGAATGGCACTGGAATAAAGAACAGGGGAAGGAAAAAAGAAATTCTTGGTGTTTTCATGTAACACATTATATATTTATGCAGTATCAGGCTCATTATCTGGCAACATCAATTTGCAAGCTACAGTGAAAGTGTTCACTATCTCAGTGTAAGTAGAAGGCATAGCCAGGCACTGACACCAAATGAATAAGCAGATCTTACTTATAGTTAAAGCAGCAAATGGTCTACTACAATGAAGAAATGACAGAACACGTATGTAGAAGTCTGCTTTCTTTATACACAGTCTTGAAAGCACTGTATAATTGATCTAAGATTATTTTTGTAGGCAGACGACAGGTCAAGCATAAAAGTACACTATTTTAAAGGTTACAGAGTTGGCAAAATTGGTATCACTGCCATGGACAAAGAATCATTTTCTTTTGAAGTCTTCATTGTCAGGTAACTTACATTTCACAGTTAAAAGGCTCCTCTCTGGATAATATGAATGCTAAAACAAATGAGAGAAAAAGTCCTATGTAAGCTAATGCTACTTTAAAGAGATAATGTAAATCAACCCTGACACCATCAGTGTCATCCTAAAGCACGATGAGAATTTCCAGTGAAAGTTACTAACATTAAACAGATTTAGATAGCCAGCCAACAAAAATAAAGTAAACGTGTAAGTAAACTGCCTTCCAGGCCAAGACTGTTGTTACAACCATGTATTACAGTGAAAGTGATGGGAGGAACACTCTAGTGGTGAAAAGCATTTGTTTGGGAAGTCTGGAGGAAGAATTGGTCCAGAATAAATAATTTGCAGTGTGATCTGTAAAATGCCTATGGAACAGGACACCTAATTCTCACTGCAAGTTAGACAGAAATCTGGACGCCCAGCTAAACACTTAGAAAAATGTTACCCTTCAAATTATACGGTTATTTTCCCATCTATAAAATAATAATGCCACCTTCTTACTTAAGAAGAGCATTTTAAGGCTGAATTTATTAAGATGTTTTCATATGCAAGATATTACAGAAGAATAAAGTTTTTAAAAATAAAAAATAAAAAAAAAGAAGAAGGAGCCCCTTATGGAATAATAAATTTAAGTGAGTTTTAATACTTTTAAGCACTATATGTACACATACAATGCACAGACTTCATGCTACAT
Organism: Pygoscelis adeliae; assembly: GCF_000699105.1. Taxonomy (NCBI): domain Eukaryota; kingdom Metazoa; phylum Chordata; class Aves; order Sphenisciformes; family Spheniscidae; genus Pygoscelis; species Pygoscelis adeliae. The sequence goes on along the minus strand of NW_008824360.1, from coordinate 2,315,984 downwards.
AGCTTTCTTTTCCTTCACTGGATGAGAACACTCCTGGAATGTTATTGTTTTCAGGGGGTGGTTTTTAAGAATTTACTGTGAATACATGCATTATATATGTGCACACTGAAACACTGCTGGGGCTGTAAATGACCCAGGAGTTCATAAATATGGCTATTTTCTTATCTGGTTCAAATTTATGCAAGAAAGCAATTGTTACACTGCTCTCGCTGAACAGAGACCCAATCTCACAAGGGACAAGGGCTTTGCATGGGGCTTTCCATGGTGTTTCACATAAGGAAGAGTTCAAAGAAGATGACAGATTGTTTATAACATGCCTTGTACCGTGAGGGTCTGATCCCTGATGGCGTTCACAGAAGCTAATGCAAAAGAAACATACACCCCTTGAACACCCAGCCTATATCTGAAGAGAACAGAGATGATTGTAAAAAAATGAGAGGAAGAGAACTGAAAGACAACAAGGTCCTCTGTGGTTGCTGCCTTGTCTTTCCTTTGAATTTAAGGCCATAACAACCACAACCTCCTTAGCACGTCAGCAAGCCGGATCTCAAAGACTCCTAGCCATCTCTTCACAAACTTTATTAAGGGGAGATTATTATCTGACCCTCAGAGAAGCTAATAATTACAGTGTTCATATATATATATTGCTTCTGCACAGGATCAACAATGAAAGGGTTGTTTAAACACAGCTCCTTTGCTTCGATGGAAAACCTTGTGTGTGCGTGTGTACCACTCATCAGCTCAAGTAAATGTTAATGACTATTATGGAAAAATAAGAGACAGAAACATTTTCTGATGTACGTAGTATATTTAAAGAGTCTTCTTGTGATGTAGGATGTTGCATTTTGAGACTGAAGAAACAGGATATTTAACAGCAATGAATATATGAACCCTGACTATTTTTTTTTTTTAAAGCACTGGAGAATGTCTTAACCATCACACACACACTCACATATACACACACTCTCAAACTACCACACTAGGCAAGATCAGAGCTTAACAGCCAACAAAACACACATTCAATCCCTGAGATCATTTTCCTGAAATAGAAAACTACATATGTTTCTCAAATTTCACATCAAGCCACTGCACAGCCCAAACTGCAGGGGAGAACAGAGCCAAGCCTGCCTTTGGGCTTGGGGGAGTAAGAACCTGAAAACAGATGATTCCTTTCATATCACCACATTTCTCGTTCACAATCTAAACTTACAAACACCCCCGTTTAACAGCATTTCTAGCGGGGGTTGCTTATCAAGCAGCCTTTGCTTTGTCAAATTAAGACACATCGCTTTGGATTAGTGAGACTCCCTGAGTTCAAAATGACTTCATGGTTGGCTCAGAGTTCACTGTCTCCGTGGCAAGTTGCCAGTAACACATCTACTACCGCGCCTGCCCCCAATCCTTTTCTATACTGACCTAGCTGACTTTTTTTTTAGCAGCAAACGAACACAATAGAAAACTAAGGGCTAGATACTGTCACAGCTAATTAACAATCCTAACATCTTAAAAAAAAAAATCAAAGTAGTAAATATTTGAAGATCTGAATGCAAATCTCTGAAATGCAATGTCTCAGTGTATGTCAAAGCTGTTGGAAAGGGACAATGCAGTTTTTCTTCACTGTGCAGATACAGTTAGACACTATGAAGGGCTCCTGTTCTTGTGGAAAACACATTAAGCTTCTTTTGCTAATATTTTGTAAAGGGCATTTGTACAATAACAATAGCTAAAGCTTCCTGTTTGCCTGTGTGCTTCCTGGCTAACATTAACGAGACCTGTTAACAATTTTCTTATTTAGCACACAGAACTCTTTCAGATTACTCTGTAGATTCAAGGACATGTCATTTTTAAATAAAAACAATAAAATCTAACAGTAATGGCCCACATTGCACCTGCCCTTCACAGCCCTGATAACTTTTCCAGCTATACGTTTCCTATTTTCTTACACTGGATCAGTCTGTGTGTCACCAGTCTCCAAAGAACATGTTTTGAATTTATTAAAAGCCTGGTAGAAGTGGAATTTTCTCGTTTGGCAAAGATACCGTCACAGGGACACTTGCTTTTGGCTCCATGACAAGAAATTCATGGTACTTTGTTTGTCCAAAAACACATCCCTCCCCTCCCAACCAGCCCTTCAAGATAATTCTCCCTTCTCCAGAGACTTCTCCAAACAAGTCTGCAAGTCTGAAGTCTTGGGTTTCATTTCATAAACAGGACACAAAACCGGAGTGCAATTCAGGATACTGTCACCGCCACATGGGCTGCAATGCTAATCACGAAAGCTTTCTGAAATATTCCCTAACTCCTTTCTTTCCAGAGAGGCCTAATTTTTAGACCAGGCATCTTTTGAAGTAGGCACCAAATATAAACAAGAAGAAGCCAAAATGCCAGAATCCCAGCCAAAGGGTATACATTAGTCATGGCAAGGCTAGGAAGGAAGGGAAGGGCAGCTGGCCCCAAAAAAATGGTGTCTGTGCTGCTCCAGTTACCACAACTCACTAACCAGGATTGCTCAACCCTTTAAAAAGACACAGGCATCCTTCAGATAATCATTTAACTCACACCAATTTGATTTTTCAACAGCGCCTCTAAACATAAGCTCCTTTTCCAAACTCTCTCTTTTTTCAAAGTTTCCAGCCTATCTGGATAAAATATTTGGTGAGGACTCCACTAACCACACTGACAAAATACCTCACAACAGTAAAAGTAAGCAACCTCTTAAGAGTGTATGTATGTATCAGTTTAACAGATGAAGAACAAACACAGGAATGAACAAGAATCAAATCCTCAAAGGTATTCAGCTGCTTAAACATGTCCGAAGATGTAGATTTAATTCACTTCTCCAAATCACACAGGGGACATAACAGAGCAGAGACTTGAATCCAGATTCTTGGATTCAAAAGCACCTTCCTCGCTTTAATGTTTTATTACAAACCTCCATCATTGCAATTCAGCAATGGACCAGACTCTACTTCTATCTATCCCAGCGTACTCTGCATCAAACCCGTTAACATCAGAGGAGTTCTCTGGATTTAAATCAGTACAACAGAGCCATCGCTAGCCCTAATGATAAGCAACTGGGAATAGGTTACAAATAAACTTCAAGGTCTTAATCACTGCTTAACAGAAAGAGCCAGCTATTTAAACATGCACAAGCCAAGGAACTAGCCTCTTTCTCATAAATGAAAGAAAAAAAAAATTGTCAAGGTATTTTCCTGTTGAAAATATACTGTATATTAAAAAGATATCACTCTCACACAGATATAGCCTAATATTAGTTACGTGGTTCCCAGAAATTTTTTTTATGAACTATAAACATTTCTCTTTCACTTTACCGTCTGTAATTACCATTAACAGTATGAATTTCTTTCTTCTAAAACTGATTTTATCTGAAGAAACTCATGATCCCGAGATCTGTTGGAAGGAGATAATTTACAAAAGATCCCCCAAAAGTATATGAAACATCTCTGTTACACCATTTTCCCTGTCATGATGGCTAGCAGTTGAAGACTGACTGGACAAGTATTTCCACAGGAAAATTATTTGCGTCAACATTCATATATGAGATGAAGTCTCTACTAGGTCACGCATTACCTTCCCCAACTATTAACATATCTAGAGTGTAGTAATATAAAAAACCTATTCTGCACAAATATTCAGTTTGTTCCAACTTTTTCTGGTAATTTTGGGAGGTAGCTTATAGCATGATGCTGGCCACTCTCTACCTCAATAATTTCAGCTTGACATTCTTCCATGTTTCCAAGTCCTCCTCCACAGGTCTAATCTCTGTTTGGTTACAGCTCATCTTAAACCATCTAAATCCAGTAGAGACTAGCTAATTTTCCACTGAGTTGCTTATGATTGAAAGTGGCCCTGAAACAGAATGCTGGATCTAAATACACACGACCTTTGAGAAATTTGTGTGTGAATTCTACCCAATTTAACAGCTCAGCCATATTCTTATCTGCAATGTAATCCTTCACGAGACTTTTTTAAGAGAGATTCTCTGCCTTACCTGCAGAAAGTTACAGCTAAGAACACAAAGCCAAAGCCAGGCAGGACCAAGGAGCTGTCATTATCACTGTACCCTCCCTTTTCAGACCTACTTCCAAAGCAAAACCTGAGCTTCACTGAGTTTAGACAGTCCCAAAGTCCACTGCAACCCATGACAGCCTGACACCAGCTGACAGCACCACTACAATAAGTCCACAGCCTTACTCTCACCCCATCCTTCTCTTCCCTTCCCCACACCCACAAATAACACTGCCTCCTAAATTAAGGCATACACGCGGGACAGTAGACAGGAACTCTGTTATCACACTCTAAGCTCCTATATACTCCCTCCTAACTTCCTTTTAAACCATTCTGCTTGCATACAAAGGTTGCAGGGGAGGCTGAAAATTTTAATCTCAGGAATTCAGACTGTACTCCTGTAAGGGTTAGAGGAGCACTAGAGAATACAATCATTAGTTCGTAAGATCTGTTTGCTCTTTCACTGTTACTAGTAATATTTATTGCAACAGAAGTTCCCAAGAGGAATTAGGTCCTACAGTGCTGGGCATTAATAACACACCCAAGAAAACACCTGTCCTTCCCCAAGGCCCTCACAGAAATTATAACCACTGACAGGTACATGCAGCAAGCAGATGGACAAATACTACATTGGAATAGCAAGTACCAGGCATGGCCTAACTCTAGCAAAAGTTTTGTGAAAAAACAAAATGGGAATTTTCAGGAACAAGTAAAAGGAAGATGATAAAAAGCTTTACTGTACTAAGCACACTCTCATCTTTTTTTCCATCCAGATTCCCTGCTACTGCAGCATCAGTTGTTAGCAGCAATCCATTAATTCTGCAACTTGGATAGCTGCATAGCTAGTGTAACACCTATACTTCAATACAATCATTCATTTCCCAACAGCTAAAGAATTAGTCAGAATAACAGTTACATTTTTAAGTCTGCAGGAAGGCATTGTTGTTCTTTTCCATCTTCTCTCACAAGCTACACTAGGTTGGAGGTTAAGAGAGACAGACAGAGGGGTGGAGAGAGGGATTTCTTTTATACAGTATGGCTGCCACTATTAAAAACAAGACAGACAGAACATAGAATCATACAATCATAGTATTGTTTAGGTTGGAAAGGACCTTTAAGATCATCGAGTCCAACCGTTAACCTAGCTCCGCCAAGTCCACCACTAAACCATGTCCCTGAGCACCACATCTACACGCCTTTTCAATACCTCCAGGGATGGTGACTCAACCACTTCCCTGGGCAGCCTGTTCCAGTGCTTGACAACCCTTTCGGTGAAGAAATTTTTCCTAATATCCAATCTAAACCTCCCCTGGCGCAACATGTTATGAATCAAGGAAGATCTGGGAAGAGCAGGAACACTGTTCATCAATGCTGCTCAAGCGAGATAAGAATTCTCTTTCAAATATATCACCATTCTCTCTGAAACTGTTTCCCTTCCTTTAAAAATAAATTCCAAATAATATTTGACTGTAAGCTCACCTGGACCATATTCTATTTTAGCTTCTTCAGCCATTAGCACAAGGTGACCATTAGCACAAGGTGAACATGTCATGATTTGCTCACACATTTTATCCCATCTGTGAGTCATCATCTGGCCACAAAGCCAAATTAAAACTGTGTTTGGAACTGAGTTCCAAACAGGGTCCCTAGCCAAATAAGAAGGGTAGAACGAAGACACCCCTACCACATGTAAGAGCAGATGAAAATGTTCCCCCTCCTATTAAACAGAACTATGAGTAGACAAATTGCAAGACTCTGTAACCCAGTAAAGTGACATTTATTTTCTGGGTCAACATATCCCCCAGCTACCTCAAAAAGGTTCTCTTCAGGACAGGTGGCTACTTTTCTCACACATGACTGTGCCTAAATTTGAGGAGCACTCGATCTGTCACATCCTTATACTGTTTATGGGAGCAAAGCAGCCACCTTTCTCCATCTAGTCCCCTGACCAAAGGATGTTAGTTCTAAATCAAAGTCTTGAGCACTTTCACAAGATGGAAGCCCTGCATGGCACATCTTCTGGGATCCTGGGATTTATCCTCTTGAAGTTAGAGTTGGGTCAGGTGACAGGACTGCTTAGATTGCAAGATCTTTGGTGTGAGAGTTGTTCTTCTGTTACGTAGTTCATAGTTATACAGCATACAGCAGAATCTGACTAAAAGTCCAAAGGAAGATTTGAGATACTATCTTTCAATTATAAGATTTCCTGCTCTATAATACAAGATATTTAACAATAGCCGTCAATCATGGAGACTAACTAGGGAGAAGGAGAGCACTCAAATAAAAAGAACCGTATCTGATGCAAAGGTATCTTCAATTTCCAGAGAGACTAAAACTATCCTGTGACCAGTTTTCAATTTAGACTAATTTTTGCACAGATTCAGCTCCACAAACTGCAATAGAAATAATTGTGAACTGCACTGAGCTGGCCATGGAATTGTCCCATAAGACTTTATTTTAAATAAATAATACTGTACCTCACTTTTCACAAGGACTAGTTTATCTGCAAATACACTTCACTTGTACTTTAATCAAGATATCACTTCACTTTAACCAAGATTTTAAAGGGGTTTTGTTAAACGGCTCAGCAAGTATTCTAGGATGCTTTAGGGGAGCAATGCAGCTGCCGTGTTTTACAGTGAAGTGACCATTTTAAACAAGATTTTGCCAGATCCCTCCCACATGGCAAAGAAGTGTTTTCTTCCAATTCTCAAAAAAGTCAATAAATTTGTCAACAAAAACAGATTTCAAAGAATTATTAGAAGCATATTTCACAGTAACTAGAGTAATCATATTTATGTTCCAAAATGGAGTACAAGACCAATTAACTGGCAGTTGTAGCAACATACTATATCTGTGAATTACACTGCTCACAGGAACAACTGTGTTCAGGAATGCACAATGGCAGCAGGAGATAGGTTCAAGATGTTTTGGAGCAGGCTGAATTACAGACAGATGTACATAACAGCATGTTCAGTCAAAATGAATTAAAGCAGAAACACACATAAGAAAATAGACAAAGATGACCAAATCATATCGTTTTAACTAACATACCTTGCAGTGACACCTGTGGCTTTCCAAGATAAGAAATCCGGAAGATCAAAGAAGTAGCCTGCCTTCTCCCAGCATGATTCTTGCAAGTTCTAACAAAAAAATTTTTAGAAATGCAGATATTAGAGGCCAGGCATGATCATGTCCTTATTTTAATGCAATTAAGAAACCTGCCATTTATGGAAAAATGGCAATTTTTCCAAACCCAATATTATGATCATTCAGTCTGCTCTACTCACTTTACAGCGATTTACGGTCTGAAGAACTAAGCCTTTCCCCCACCACAGACTGATCATAAGAAGAGTTTCCCATGAAGAGTTCATGGAAGCACATGTTTCCGATCAATAACATGGGGTCTCTCAGTTCCCCATCAGCTGCTCAATGTCAGAGCAATCTCAAAGTCAATAGACAACTTTCTCAAAAAATATTTGCTTGAAGAATGCCCTACTTTCTAAAATAAACCATTTTAAATTTAATATTTTTGAATTATAAGTATAGGAAGAAAACAAACAGCTCTGTGAGCACAAGAACAAAGCTTTCGAATCTATTTCAAAATGACTGAAATATGATCGAAGCATATAAGAACCTGTAAGCTTTCAGTGAAGCTTTTTTCCACAGCTGGGATATTTGGGGGCTCTCAACAGCCTGGATTAACAAGTAACAATCAGCTTTAAATCCACACTACAACCTTACAGTTGCCATCACAGCGTGCACATGAATTCACACGAACAATTAACAGAAGTTTACCTTTGCAAACTCTGCCCCTCTGCAAAATTTCCTTGAAATGCATAACAATACGCAAAGCAGTATGAATGCCTAAGTTTCTATTTGAAAAGAAGTTCAGCCTTATCACTTCAGCTGAGGGAATAACTGAAGACAGTTACAGGATAACCCTCCAATGATACCTGCAACTCCGGATAGCCGTGTGGCACTTCCAAACTCTTCTACCAAGATAGATCATCTACAGAGAGTTCCCAACACTGTACTCTCTCTGCAGAGAGCTAGTGGTCCAGAAAGCAAGAGGTCGGTCATATCACCTGGGCCAGGCTCTATTCTTTGTTTCTATCTCCAAAGCTCAGTCTGGTTTCAGCTTATGATAGCAATGCATATTCTTAAAATTAGTTTTCCACGTAAACAATCTCCACGCTTGCCACAGGTATCAGATGATGATGAATGGAATGAAAGTTTCCCCAAGTGTAACATTTTACTCCAGTGTGACATAAAGAGTGAGCATCACTGTCCTGCAATACAGCTATACCAATGGCCACCTCTGGCCTCAGTATGTTAAGATAACTAACGAATATCAAAACCAAACAAAAGTCACAAGGTTCACAAATCAGACTTCCACAGAAAGGTAAGATTGCTTTAAAAACCTCCACCAGCTTTTTAAATAATTGAAACAGTGTGAAGTTGTCTCACGTAAAAGCAGCTGTTGTATTAGAAACACAAATCCTAGCTGGCGTATTTTGGGCATGGAGCACTGCCAGGTGACACAGCTTCAGCAAGAACTCAAGTTAGGTCAACAGTTGCATCTAGCAGGCTAAGGCAGAGCTGGAGAGATACTTCAGAAGTGCATGAGATGGGAAACTATGTGGGTCTTCATCTCTACACAAGAAATTTGAGGGATGATTTACTTGCCTTCTTGTCTTCTAGCTTTCAGGTCCCACTTTTTTCATCTACTCTCTGTAAATTCAGGCCAAGACTCTCGTACAAGATTCCAGAAGCAGAGGATTTTTTAGAGAAGTAAAACTATTAAACACTAAGAGAGTCTTAATAGCATAAGCTTTGTCAACAGCAACTCCAAGTCCCCCCCTTTCCCCTCCCCCCAAAAAAAACCTGTAAGAACCTGCAGTACACAGTTGAGCCGGAGGCCCAAGTATTTTAGCAAAGGGTCTAGTAGCTTTGTTATTATGCTTTTCTTTTCAAAGCTTTTTTTTCAAATTATTCAGCAAATTGTCAATAACTAACATGACAATTTAAATTACCTGCATTTTAAAAGCTGCCATCAGTTTTCTGGAGGAAAAATTAATTACATGCAGTATCAAGAACGTACATGCTGAACTAAAAAAAAAATAATTCAATTTTAAGAAATACTATTTGGCTCTATAACTTAATTCAGATACTATGTGATTTCAAACCAAAATCGTACAAGTCCAGAAAGTTACTGAACTGGAATCTATGAATTCTAGAAACTAAGGTGCAACTGGGTAAGTACGAAAAAAGCAAAATTTTGTTTAGTTTTGGATCATGGAAAAAAAAAAAATCTGTCTTCTTTGAGTTTAGTTTTTCAAAAGCTTCTAAAATTTACTGGATTCCTATTGAGTTGAAAAAAAGGAAATGCTCCAATTACAACTTTTTAACATAAAATGCACAACCTTCAGATGCCTGTTCCTAATCACGCAGGTTTAGCTTACCTCCTAGATGTATATGGCTGCTACTTACATCAAATTTAACTTTATATATGAATGCAAAGGTGTTCCATAGTTTAGTACAAAGGTCATTCAGCCTGATTATTTTGATAATATAAGCCATTATGTATTGTTAACATACCTGACAGTCTTCAAGAAGCAACAGGAGTAGTTTGGCTATTAGTTTTAATCAGAAAAGAAATTGGATTAAGAATAACTGTCCTCCTCAAACAAATCTGTTTCATCAAAGATACTCCTTGAATCCTGATTCTATTACTTCAAGAATTCCCCAAAGCCACATGTTAGCGACACTAAAATATGTTGTTTCATGAACATCTAAATGATTCATTCTTTGCCATCTTGATGCTTTGTCATCACTAATTAGTACAGACAAAAAAAAAATCATAGCATGCCCTGATGCTTTTTCCAAACAAATTTAAAAGTCTCCATGTTTTCGACACTCACTGAAGTTAATTCTAATTTATTTTCACTTACAGTCAGGAATCTGTGACCACATTAAAAGGACTGTGGAAAAGATCCGGGAACGTTCCCAATGCTGTATTCATATCCTGCGACTGACTCTCCAAACTCACTTGTAAAGAAACTAATTCAATCTTTCTATTTTCCAGGGGTACTTATAGAGTCCCCTTTCTTAATCTCTCTCTCTGATTGTTTTGGGTTTTTGTTTTTGTTTTTGTTTTTTTTTAACAACTGTACCTCCAAACAATAATTTTTAGAGA
>NW_008824360.1:2280223-2305625 GCF_000699105.1 Pygoscelis adeliae | reverse complement strand
TTATGAAGTACAATGCCTTTTAATCTTCCTAGACAAGAAGGGTCTAGGAGAGTGAGGGATGGGAGAACTGATATAGAGCATATGAAAGGCCTCCATTGCCCATTTATTCTTTGACAAGTCAAAAGATTATCATGAAGCCATACTGCACAATTTTGTATTGTGTTACATGTATTGTTCACTTCTTAATTGGACTGAAAATACACACATGCAGAATTTCACGTGAGCTCCAGCATCTGATACAATCTTTTGGAGACACCTTGAGGCACACTGTCCTTGGGAAAGCTGAAAGAGCTTTCACATTCATATTTTATTGGTTTGCTGAGGTAGTCTGTTTCTGTACAGGAAACCTTTGATTTCTACTCTTACTGGGTATATAATTTTCTTGTAAGATGAAGTGATCTTCAGATATCTAACGTTTGTGAAAACGTGTTTTTTCCCACCGGAAGTAAAATGTGTATATAAACACCAAAGATGTCCTGACTTTTGTTATTGCTAACACGGATTAAATATTAATCTAACTATCTTAAATGCCATTATGGACAGCCTTCATATCAGACCCCTGTTGGCCATGGGATTAACTAAAGATGGGCTAGAAGCAAGACGTCCGATTTAGCACAGGTAATCAGTCTGAATTTCATGGCTACTTATCAGCCAAAACCCACAAATTCAAAAATCATCCCAAAATGGTATGTTAGAAATCTAGATTAAAACCAGGAGGAACAGATGGAAGCAGAAAAATGTTTTACCATTTAGTGTAAAAAAGAAAGCTGGCATGAGCAGTCAAGTTCCACATCAGGTCAAAATCTAAGTGATCTGAAAATCAGAAAAGGGACTCATTCACTGAAGAACCACCTGCTTTTCCCAATTCAACCCCAAATTTGAATCTCAATCTCCCAGGCAATCTGTAATAGCAGGCTATGTAGTTTATCAGTCTCTCTCTTTCTAAATTACAGAAAACAAGTACACATTGTATGAAAGGAAGAAAGAGAACAACTGAAGACTTAACGCACACACTCATGGCGATATAAGAAACCGACGTCCCCTGCCCTACTCCGATTCAGACAAAGCAAGAACTTAGAACTTCTACCTCCCACACTTTAGATTGGATGCCAAGCCATGCGATAGAGCTATTCAGAGATACCCAAGATAGGCTCTGAGCAGAAATCCTATCCTTGCCAGAGCCAAGGCTGCAAACTGATCAATTTTGCAACTACCAGTTGCACTAAAATTAATTGGTAAAACATTAACTAACTGAATTATCAGATTCATCTTGACGCTGGAACTAGGGGCAGGGGGAGAGGAGGGGCTTGGAAAGTAACCTTTTTGGGTAAGGCTACTGCTGAAGGTGGAGAAAACTGCCTTGCTGCAACACACCATCTCTACCACCAAAACACTGTCTTAGACACGTGCAGGTATTTTCAACTCCCTGAGGCACCCTGAGCATAGCACCACAAGTCAGGCAAGCATCAGAGTCCAGGTCAGAAAGGGATACAGAGGGACAGACCAGGCACATTAAAGGCTGAGTTGGCAGAAGCTGTAACAAGGCAAGAAGGACAATCTGTGTGCGTTGTTGTAAGCCTCATCACACTGCAATGGAGTGGAGAGATATGGCTCGGAGACAGACTAAGTAGGACATACTTAGAGGTGTAGGTGCTTCAAACCTCCCGGCTGTTAATCCTTTTTTTAAATGGTACTTCTGCTTGATTAGCAACTGCAACTAAAAGCCAAACTCAACAGGCCAAAGTACAACTTATGCATACGTGCATGCACTATGAATGGATTTTGATAACAGAGCTGTTAAAGCATTTATAAACAATTCTAATCAAGAGTTCAGTTCCAAACCCAGTAGCTTGGACTCATTCTCATTTAACATGGAGTTGATTATTTATTTTAATGGCAAAATCTTACCAGTCACATTCAACTAAACAAAAAGCCAGCTGCAAAGGCAGCAAGCAAGGGAGAAGACATGCATCAACCAAGAAGTTGCTGCCAAGCTAATACCAGTACCTCCGCTATTATTCTTCCCTCCATAGCCAAGGCAAGAGACGTTTTAATTGTTTCTGCAAATTATCCCATTGGTCACTGCAAGTCACGGGTGTACAGAAAGAACAATGATGCATAAAAAGGCAGCTGTAACTGACGATGTGAACAGTAACATACAGAAAGATCACTGACCACTGTGCCAGAAAAAAAAATAAAGAAAATTACTCAAAACCTATTGATTTTAGTTATTAATTGCAAAGGAATGATATGCTAGCCATTCAGTCTATGAAGTGAATTTTTTGCTAAAGGGACACTCTTCTTTGCTCCTATGCACCATAATAAAAACAGAGTTGTGAAAGCACACTGTAGGAAGACTGCATTTCATTTGAAGATGGTTACCAAGAAAATACCTGCTCCCAGCCCAGCATCCCCCACCCATTTAGAACATGCTACAGCACCTCTGATTTAATGGGACTAATATTTTTTAGAAATAGCTGATTTGTAATGTCATTAGTATGAGGAAAACATAACATGCATCCTTTCGTTTTGGCACAAGCCATAAGAAAACTTCCAGCCAGAAATTAGTAAACAACATTTTTTTTTTCTGCTGCCTTTGGGAAAAACATGCTAACAGGCTAATTCTAGAGCTGGACAAACCTTCACTGCAGTTTTTACATCGCTCTGTTTCAGCTATGCTCTCATTGCTGTGGTGTGGGTTTGCCACAGCATAGACATCCATGTAGCCACATTGTACTGACAAACATTTGCAGCAAAATAATTTCCAAGTGAAGGAGTATGTACCTACATTTTCAGTTCATATGCACACATCTACCCACCAGAAATATCTACACACTCACTCAGTCGGTGAACGTGCAATTTCTTTAGCCAAAGTCAACCAAACAGCACAACCTGCTTAGCAAAGCTGCAAAAAATGTACCTGCGGCTACAGAAGTAAAGAACTATTGCAATACTGTTTGCAAGATAATTCTAAACAATGAAGAAATCTGAGGAAATAACAGCAAGAGGAGTGAATTTAATTGGTTATTTTGAGAGATCCAGTAACCAGGGACTACCTTCCTTTCCAGTGAAGTTTACATTCAAACTTATCTTATTGACTTCAGGAAGATTTTGTCAGCATTATCTTTCAGCTAGTTTCTAAGTATTTGTGAAAGGATAATGATTCTTTATTTCAACTTCATCTACAGTTGACGTTCTTAATTCAGCTGACCACATTCAAAAGTCAAATGTGACTGTATCCACAGAAATTAGCTTCTTAAAAAAAATCATGAATTCATTTTGTTTTACATTACAGATTTAACACTGGACTCTTTTTACCACCACACATGGTCCACACAGGCAGAGAAATACAATGCTCCTCATAACTGGACCACAGATGTGCACACTTTAACAAGACTGCCCCATAGGCTATACAGTAGCTGCATTCAGTTGATCATTTACTGCAAACAGCTGTCCCCGACATGCAAACTCCACTCGCAATGATGCCTTTGTCATATGAACACCTATCTGCAATCACAAACATCAAGACCACCCAATTAATTTCATGTAGACTAACCACTAGGCGCTAGAGGATAAAATGATTAAGCAGCAATCAAACTAAACTGAATGTAAGCCAATACAGTTCAAACAAAAGATCTCAAAAGACCTGTTACGGCCTTCATAGTTTAGTTTCTTAATTCAAAACCAAAATGGAGTAGATATGAAGAGTTGGAAGAACAGAATACGCCCTGAAGCCTCTAGTCTCTAGTTAAATCTCTATTCTGTGTACAGTGGGAATGTAAGGAGATGAAGAAAAATCTTCAAGAGAAAGCATTATATGGAAAAGAAAATCAAAAAGAAGCAGATGAGAGTAACTTGTGACTTGGAAGAAAAACTGCAAAATCCCTCTGCAAATAAATACAAGTCAAGTGTAACAGGAAAGCCACAAGAGATAAGGACCAGCATCTACTTCTCGTATAATGACATCGGCTCGTTCCTCACAGTCAGCGAGGTCAGCTTCAACTTCAATTCTAATAACAAGATGATGATGGGAAGGGAAAAGACCTATAGCCCTCTCACCCTTCTCCTCCCTCTTCATTACTTCCAACCAATTCAGAGTAAATTTGGAAGTCATATTCTTTGGTAATACTTCCAATTGCTTAGATGAAAATTCTTCAAGTAATAGAAATTCAATTCCTTTCTTTGAGGGACAGCCTAATCGCTCAACACTTAGCAATGCTGCTGAATTGACCTATGTCAGACCCTTCCTCACAGATGTCAAGTTTTCAGATACCACAGTTAGGAGACCCCAGGGCAAATAGTGAGAAGGCAGGATCTCCTAATGTGGCCTTCCACAGTCAGGTTAGCATCGTGGAAAGGGAGAGGGAGGCTTTGATGACAACATACACACAATTAACCTACAGGTATAACAGTCCAAAGGGTATTTTGGACTTACATACCTTAAATAACTTACTTCCAAAAGTGCATCTAGTTATTCTCCTAAATCACTAGTCTCCTAAATTACTTTTAACAAACTAATTTAGTTTACAGTCACATTTGTGCAATTTAATCTTGTATTAACAAGACTGCAGTTTCATATAACTGACTCCACAAATATGGAACATGGAAAAGTCAAGAGAATATCTTGAATATTTATCGGTTAGGCAATAAACTCAAAACATTTACATTTATGCCAGCCTAAATAAACTTTGAAGCTCAAGAAAACAATATTAAGAGTTCCAAAGAACTGAGGATCCACTGAAAGGAACATATTTCATTAGGACTCATTTTAAGGTTCTTCAATTACACGCTGTTTATTGTTACAAATACATGAGGTTTGATTAAAAGAAAAGTATCAAACATTTTCCCAGTGATACAAAAGTTAATTCTGCTGGTTATGTCAATGGGTCTATACATTGTTCTTAATTATTAGTTCCAGGTTATTTTATTACAAGTTCAAACACAAAACAGTTATTTTCCCCACTGCACCCTCTCTACAAAACCTAGATCAATGCAAGCAGATATGGAATGTGCACAGCACCAATCCCAGGCAAAGATGTACAGGGGGAAAATAGCAAAAGCATTTAATAGCAGAAACATTAAATTCCTGGGGTGTTCAAAAAAGGTTCCAGGGAATTCAAGACAAAAGTTCACAGTGAACCTTCATATATCAGGATGTACCCACTGACCTGGAACATGACTGTACAAAGTGTATGGCTGTGTTTTCTGTTTTGTTTTGAAAACATCTAAGAGTTGTATGTGTTGCAGCCATGCCAATCTTTCTAATCAAAAACTTTCCAGAAATGTGATGCCTACCAAAGGGACAAAGGCCCAAAGTAGCTTCTGGATACACCTCAGTTTAGCCAGTTTTGATTAGGGCCAGTCATAGAAGAATGTACCCAATCCATTGTTTGCCTTAAGTTTCTGGGATACTGTCAGGTATATGACAACATCAGGGAGGAATATTAAGAAAGGAATAAAGAAGGAAAGGGAAAAAACATCACTATGGTCTATGGCATGGAGATGTTGACTGAGGAATGATATAGTTCACTGTCTCATACATTTCAAGAACTAAAAGGCAAATGAAATTTTAGGAGCTTGTTTCAGAAAAAAAAGATACCTGTTCACACAAAGTACAGTTAAATGGTGGAACTCATTACCACAGGACATAGTAGGTGCAAAAAGTGCATGTGGGTTCAGCAAAGATTAGCTAAATTCATAGAGCAAAACACTCACTACTAATCAGACAAATATTGAGTCAAATGGATTTCTGGTCTGACCCAATATGGTTTTTGCATAAAGCAACAGGCTGCACCACTTGCAGTCAGATGGCTGAAAATAGTTCTAGAAATACTGGAAGTGTTTTCAGAAAAAAACTGAATCAACTGTATGTATTTGCAGAGGTTGGCAGAAAATTCTGGGAGAGCATTATACAATATAGCAATAGACTTTTGGGATACTTTGAGAGGGATCTTATTTTAAAGCAGCTTCTGAGACTGCACTGCTCACTGGAGCAAGCAGTAGCTTGGTAGGAAAGGTTATTTCCCATATGATCTAGAAAACATAAGCAGAGGTGAGGATTTAAATAAGACAAATAAACTACTCAGATCTACGACACTTTAAAGAAATCTTGCTGGTAGCATATTTGGTGACATTTAGTAGTCAGGAAAGCTGGAGAGACCAAAGGCCATGATCACAGCCAGGCACACAGTGTAGGCAGACACTATGTAAACTTCCCCAGGCAGTTCTGCCAACACATCTCAGCCCTAACATTCAGTGCTCATAACGATCCCATTTTGGCCCTCCTCTCAGCAACACTGAGGGCCACGTTTTTAAAAAGTCTAATTTAATGCTCATGAAGTTCCCATCTAGCCAACTGACTCAGCATATAGCCTGCGCAAACCAGGTACAGTGCAGTTATTTTCTGAATACCAGTTGTCACAATTAAATAGATGCACAATGGGAATTCCAGTTTCAACTTTGTAAAGCCTTCAGATATTGTCAGTTAAAAAAGCTAAATTAAAATGTTTCTTTCTACCTGCTAATCTTGTGACTCTCCCAAGGGATATGAAAACCAAGCTTCCTTTTTGCCAGCATGTGCATTATCACTAGCTTAAGAGATAATCCTGAATATTTTTTCCTTGTGGTGTATAAATTAGATCAAAATCTAACTCAACCGCACCTCTGGGAACTGTGCAGTATTAGTAGCAGGCAAATACACTAAACACAGGAAACAAAGATGATACAACTCAAAAACATGAAGGAAACATTAAGTACCATTTTATAAGTAGTTTTCCTGACCATGTCTTTAATACCTGTATCATAGTTTATTTGTCTATAAAATATTAATAACAAGGAATCTGAAGAGACTTAAGTAATTTATTATTTGTAGACCCCTTGAAGACACTCCACTGAATAACAACATACGTGCAAACTGGTGTTTTAGCTTCCATTTGGAGAACGTGACATTCAAAGTTCTTGTAAAATTTGCCTTCCTTGGCAAAAAGTGAGAACACTTGCGTTACATGAGGCTGAATTTCAGCTGTCAGAAGCTAACATGAACCTTTGCTGCTAGCCCTAAGAGTCATGTAATTCATCGACGCGTTACTGTGATTGGCACTGAAAATAAACCATCACTCTTCATACAATTCCTTTCACCCTCCTACTTTGCAACAAGTATAGAAGCAGTAAGCAGACTTGATCACATACCTCTCTGAAGCTAAAAAGTTTAACACTACATGCCCACATCTCAACTGATTACAATCAACTCCATAGTAAATGTTATTGTTCTTTTTCATGAGCTAGCTGAGGTGCTACTGTAGGTGTTGCTTAAGGTGCCCGAGTTAAGCACGGTAAGCTTAAGCAGTTTAACAGGATGACTTTGCTAGTCCACCCAGGATGCAGGAACTGTCGCATCAGCGACTGAACAGCTCAGCAAGCAGATACTGAGGTATAAAAACACCCTCTCTTAAGGATAATCTCTTGAGCTGGTATGTCAGGAGCTGAAAGGGGACATATGAACAAGCCCTGTTCTGTAATGCTGATCTGCCAGGCAATCTCTGCTACTGGCTGGCACACTGGGTAAGGTGAATTCTATTTCCTACCCATTTGCTCATGGAGGGAACAAGCGATACTTGCTCTCCCCTTTATACTACAGCAATTACATCAGAGGGCCTTGAGGCCATAGCATAGACTTACATCTCTGGGTGACCACATTCAGAGATCCCACAATCTGTGCCTTCCTGATCAATCAGGTACTGATATTCCAGACCTTGCAATATAAAAATGTTTTAAACACAATGGATTCACATTTAAGGTTTTTACAGCTTCACTTTTTATTATTTATAAAATTACTGTCATATGATACTCACAGCTCAAGAAAGAAAGAACTAGTAGATGGATATTCGTATTTCAGTATAGCATCTACAAACATTAATTATCCTCTATTATCATTAATCTGTCAGTACCTGCTTCTACCAGTTAATTCCTTTGACCTTCCCCAATCTGCACCTTGTTACTATATGATGTTTCATGTTTGTAAGGACAGGAGACTTTGGCTGCTTGAAACTGGCAGCAAGTAATTTACATTTGGGCTTTGTTAAAATGACAGCAAGCATCATTGAGACCAAATGTAAAAGCCAGATTGGAGGAGGTTATAAAAAATTCAAGTGGCAAGCATTTCTCCTTTTATCTGACAGTTATTATTAAAAGGCCATATGTCATTCTGTAACACACAAAATTTAAACACAAGAGACAGAGGTAGAGTTCCACATTATGAACAGAGTACCTTCCCTCTACAGACGGTCTGCTTCCTACAGATGGGACAGAACAAAATTGAAGCTCTAACTGAACAGTTTCTCTATCAGCAGCCAAAGACAACACACATCCCCTCACTGTTGGATACAATGCCTCAAAGGCAGTACCTCTGGCCAGGATACCCAATGTTGAGATTGTGCTGTTTTCAAATTGCTGTAAATCCATCCCACAAGTAGCACCTACACCCCCGTAAGCATGTCCAGCTACAGTAGTTGGAGCAGGAAATATGTCTCCATAACTAAATCCTAGGATACTTCAAGGACTCATTCATTACCTGCAACTAAATTTGTATGTACATCTAACCTTAAAATTAGATAAGAAAGGCATGAAATGTTTCAATCAGGAAACACTAAATATCAATAAAATCAAAGATACTTCTAAATAATTGAGAGGAAAAAAAGAACCTCAAAACATTTTCATCACAACTTAAGGCTGGCCTTACTTTGCACACCTTCAGCACTAAGGCTGAAGACTTTTGTTTTAGAAATTTCATTCTCAGAAATTAACAAAGGGCATTAATCATTAGTAAAAATGCACCACGGTCTTAGAGGTACTCACTTCCTTTATCCACAGCAATTTAGGTGGCTGCATTTCCACAGACATCACTCCCCCTACATAGCTCAAAACCCTGTGTTGCGTTGCATTGATGCGTTCAACTTGACTGACTGCACGATGGTCCATCCACATAATAACATTCCTATAGTTTTGTCCTTGGGGGGGAGAAAAAAAGAAGATATTATTTTAGGTCTGCTTTAACCCCACCTCAGTATTGTAAGTTACTAGACTCTAAGCTGCTTCACACTTTCACTTCTACATAGAAAACTCAAATTCTATTTGCGTTAATAATCCACAGTAGATATCTAAAGATAAAATTCTAGCCCTCTGAGCCAACTTTAAGACAGGCTGAGCACTGACAATGCTGACTGAAACTGATCAGGCTTGTGAGCATCCAAGAACTTTGAAATGCCATGCTCCTATAGACTATATAGACTATATTTCACTCCAAGAACCCAAACTTTTTGACAAAGTACACATATTTAGTCAAAAATATAAAGAAGTATTTTGGTGACTAAGAACTAAAAATGTGACATCAGCTGAGCAATTACATTATAAACTGAAATTAACTCAGCTAGTTAGCTAGCTAGCTAGTTACAGGGATTCTCTTTCCTCTTCTATTGTTATGAGAAGAACTAGCCTAATTCCTTTCAGAAATACAGTTTCAGGGGGGTAATTTGCTGAAATGCTTTTATTTTGGATGTGCAAGGAAAAAGCATTTGACAAGTCTGCATAACACATGAGAACAAGAAGCAAAGAACATTTTATCAAAATTAATCTGCAGAGGACCTGCTAGGCAGGTGGAACAGTAATCCGGATGACACTTCAGATTCCTCTCTTGCTAAGTACACTGCACACTCAACTTCATGACACAGCCACTCATGCATAATCTTGAAAATATACTCCAAGACAAGGCAGAAGTATGAGGCACACCAATATTTCTAACATGGATTCAAATACAACTTAGAACTGTAAGACTGCCTGAAACCAGACCGTTGCAAGCCCATACCAGTGTGACAGTACTGAACGCATTCTTGTCTTTTTATTTAACACCACCACTGTGTAAACTCAAAGTTCTTGGGGATATCAGAGAATAAAAAAATGAGAACTGAATTTGACTCAATAGACCAAAATAGCCCCAGACATCATTAGGCATTGAACAGATTATAAGAGACTCTCAAACTGAAAAACAAATAATCTCATCTAAATTTAGCGAAGGACTTTTTGGGGGCAAAGCTGGTTTTTTGAGAAGGATAGGAGGAGATGACAAATATATCTGAGAATAGAAAGGGAACAGCAACAGAATTGTGATTATGGCTCCGTAACTACTGATTTAGCACACACCTAATCTTAAATGGGATTCACTGAAAAACAGTGCATCACAGACTTCTTGAGTCTTCTGAATCAGCTACTCAAAAACTAATAAAAAAATTAAAATTTTTAGAAAAAGGTCACAGACTGTTTCTGAAGTTTAGTACTGTCCTAGACAAAGACAGAACACCAGTGTAATAAAATACAGAAGCTGAACCTCTTGCCTGCGGCTCCATGACAGAGTAAGCAGTTAGACTATACTAACACTACATTTTTAGTATTCCTTTAGCTAGTGTGGACGGGCATTTATACACACTATGAAAGTCATGATTAGTAAAGTCTGAAGGAGAAAACATGCACAAAAGAAAAATGAGCATAGATTTCTCTAAGAAGCAGTCTCTCTGAGCCAAGATGAATGAATTCGATCTTAGGATACCAAACATTTAGCCAAACAGTAAGTAATTCTCATCTCAAATTTAATTTTGCAGTAGAATTAAAATAGTAAAACCAGAAAAAAAATCCTCTTGTAAAAAAGATTTTCCATCATCTGTATCTCCAAGAGTCAACCCCATAACTTGGTATTTGGATGAAATTGTAAGTTCATTCACACCAGTGGCAAACATACACAGTAACACCAATTTTTGTGCTGGAGTCCTACCTTCACAGTTGACTGCCAAAGGTTGGAACTGTTTATCCACAACAACAAGGGAACATGTAGCATCAAAACCAACCCCTCGAATCCAGCTGGCATCTACTCCACAGACAACTTTCTGCAAATATACAAAACACACATGAACACAAACATATCCATATATATGTATGTACCATGTGAACTAATGAGTACAGAAAATGACTTACAAATTAGAAATGCAAGCTCAAACTCCAAAATCTTTGAGATTCGGTAGTCTTTAACATCTCTAATCAAAAATAGACCAAATTACTAAAAATCCTTTGTTTTTCAAAACTGAATTCAAAGGTCCATGGAAAGTTCTTTAATAGCTGTTTCATCTTACTAGTTACAGCCCTGGATGAAAGCAGGAAGCACAAAAATATCAGAAAACAAAGGTAGCAGAAAACTAGCAATGTTCATTTTCTCTTTCTAAAAGCTTGGAGTTGAGCTCCATGTGAAACATGGACACAGGATTAGGGCCAAGTGTTTCCATCAGTTACTTCACTCAGTTCCCACCTGTGGAAGCAACGATCTTCTAGAATTGCTTTGGTAATATTGTGCCACACCTTTTTATCTTGCAATAGTGAAGGGTCCCAAAAATAAAGTTCGTCAAAATCCGTAGCGGTGATAATGCACACCTTTTCAAAAGCTCTGCTACCAACAGTTTGGATAGCATACTTTTTGGAAGATTTTCCCCAAAAAATTACCACCCAAAAGGTCTGAACTTCATGGCTTCCAGCACCACTGGAAAAAAAACCACAACACCCTCATGGATTAAATGCCAAGTGAGGTTGCAAGACACCTAAAATGTAACGCAGTAATAAATTGCCACTTCTCAGCAACAATAAAAATATCATTATTTTAATCAGTACTATAACAAAAGACACTCACTAGACTTGCTACAGTGCCAGTCTCTTACTGGCTCTGTAAAGCTATAGTTTCAGAGACCATATTTTATTGCTTACATATAAGAGACTGTATTTAAAGAGGTCCAGAGCAAGAACAAAGCAATTCACAAAGAAAAATCAAGTAAGCAGAATAAAAGACTTGTTCTGCTTTAACATCAAGCTGTTCTTCCCTATCACTCCTGTCACTGCCTTCTTTTCCCTCCTTCCCCCTCACCTCATCTCCTTCATCTCAGGGCATTTCTGCAGAGCCAAGCTCATTAATGTTTGAAAAGGCTGATCAATAACAAGAGAATGGGTGAACTGTCCATCTGCAAATTACCAAGCATGTCATGAATGTTTAAAAAGCCAACCTTAGAACATGCAGCAGGCTGAGGCTTTATTAAGAAGGATGAAATGGCCTACGTGTGCACTGCCAAGCAAGGTCACTAATTTACTTTTACCACCAGCATGTACAGGCAGATCGTTGGATCAGAGGGTACAAATTTTCCCTTATAGTAAGGTTTATTTCAATCTGGTTTCATGCTTGATACTACCCACAAATGTATATAATTTATTTTGGTCTTATAATACTGGACAGGCATCTTAATGAGGATCACAGGTGACAGACATTATGATAGGCACCATCCACAAACCAGATTACAACTTCTCTACAATAAACGCGCCTTTGTGACTCCAGAGGAGCACAACACACATCTTTAAATATACGCATTACCAGGTTCTGAGCAACCTCGACTCCTCAAAGAACTGTCTCATGGCTAGAACATACACCAGCGAAACAAAACCCACAGATGTCAATCCTGAAGGCAGTGGGTAAGTCCTCCTCCTGAGCTAACAGCGCAAAGGAAGGCCTTTCATTCAATTCACAGTTGTAGCACAAGCTTTTTTCAGTCTGGCCTTCAGCTCCTCACCTATGTAACAGACATTGTGAGGCTACATCAGCCATATCCTAAAGGTGCCTTTAATACACAAGGACGGTTACAAGTTATACAGTAATACAGCACGCACAGAACTGGATATTAAAGGCCAGTGACTGGAAGGCCTTAAACTTTCAAAACTTGAAGAGCTACCTGCAACACATATCTCCTTCATTTTGTTTTTCTTCACATACCTTTGTGACCAAGCAACAAGCAGCCCATATGTCAGCAGAGGATTGCTCATAGTGGTCTGGCTGGGGCTCCCAGATTTGGATTGGCTGGTCAGCATGTGCCACTACTGTCCCAAACTCATCTACCAAAGCTGCGCGAACACTTGCTGAACCAACATCAATTCCAACATAGTATTTTAATGGAACCTGCTTCTTTCTGTGCATTTTTAATAAAACCTGTTGGTGGAAAATTAAAAAAAGGGGTTAAAAACAGATAAAATGACTGATGATGGAAAGCTGTGCTGAACAGGACAGGAGAGATGCTGTGTAGGCACTTTGCTTGATAACTCTTTTTTGCAGCAAGTCTTCACCTGGCATTATTTAATTAATTTGAGTTTTCAAGTCTTGCATTACTTGTACTTTTTTTCTTCAAATGTTTGTATATAAGTTGCATGGTACCTGAAAAGCAATTTGTCAATTTGCATGTAAGAATATGCATGCCATGATAAAATTCATGGACTCATACAGTCAAGCAATTGAGCTGTGGTCATATGGTATCATGTCTACATAAAGGCAAAAAGAGGGAAGGAGATAGAAAGGGAAGGAAAAGGTACAGTTCGAAACTCAGTGGCAGTCAGGAGTTGGTGGCTTTACACAGAAGGGAAATTGCAACCCAGGGACTCCAGGGTTTTCCTGAATTCTGGCAGATGGAGAAGCTGCTGCTGACTGTTAAGTTGGATTCACCTCTGGACAAGACAGCAAGTACCACCACAGATATGTCATTGCCTCATCGCAAACAAAGTATACTCCTGAAGCAGTGAAAGGGGTGGTGTGCCTAACTCCACTGACCCCTGAACTGAAGAGGAACAAGGAGCCAAGAGCTGCTGCCTCCCATAGAGCCAACCAGCTAATGAGTGGCATATTACTGCTGAACGAGACAGTGAGTCAGGCTGAATTTCTGCAGAATCTGAAAACAGTTTCCCCTCCCAAGAAAAGTAGTGTGAGGCTGATAATTAAAATAAGTAAGTGATAATCTAGCACATATTACCCAATTTTGAGCCCTGCAAAGAAAAAAACAACACCTGAAAAACAAACTGGTTCAGTTTTTAAGAGCTTCCACCATCAATCCACACAATTTTAAAGATTCAGAAAATAATGTGCTGAAAATGTGTTGAGTTACGAGAGCATCCCAGGAAATCTCTGCCTACTCTCTGACAATCTGTAAGAACAAAGTGAGATTAAGTTAATTGATTTAATTATTCACAATGAGTTGCTTACTTCACTATATTATGTTTAACTATTTGACATTTAATGCAGTGACAAATGCACTGTACTTAATTTCTCACAGTTTGTCCTTAATCAAGCTGGGAGCATGCTAAGTAAGAAGTGATACATAGTATTTAAAATGTCAGACTAGTATCAAGTTTAGTGCTTGTATGAATCTCCTTAATAAGCCTCTAAAACACACAAAACTCAGATGATGCATAGTTTCTGATTTCCAGAAAATGAATGGATCAATTATAATTTGATGAATACACAGTATTTACTGAGCACCAAAATGGCCCTACTTAAAAACAGCCCATCTCTCCCAAAGAAGTTACATGGATTACTTCTGTGTATGGAAGATGGGTTGTTTAGAGGGAGGGACATGGGCAAGGGGGGAAAGATTTGGAAAGTACTGCTTAGTAAAACGGTTCACATTTCAAATTAATCCTTTTTTTTTTTTAAATAACTAGAGTTTAGTGGCAAAGTATACCAAAAGCCTGATAGAAAAAGCAGTGGAACAGAAAACGGTGAAAGTTCTCTTTTTACCTTCAGACAATAACAGCTGATCATATAGCCAAGTAAATTGTACTCAATTTTGGAAGCAATGTTTTTCACTTGTTTCATTTCTACAAGACAGAAAACCAAGCCTTTTTTTTTTTTCCATGAAATATCTTGAGTACAGGTTGAGATCCATCCTGGAGTGGAAGTTCGAACATAGTGTTGGCACAATATTAAGTGGCTGTTCACATCTATGGTTGGCTTGTAACCACTGCTGTTGATGGCTATTACAAATCACTGAGGGTTAGAGGTAGCAGGTGAAATAAAGAAGAAAGAAGGGGGAAAAAAAGTCAGTCCCCTACCTCAGAAAACTCCAAGTATCATCCCAGATAATAATTAAGCAGTGTAACAGTTGAATTAGGACAAAGTTTCACTTGCACTTAAAACAGCATCAGCCAACACCTTGGCTAAAGAAAACTACCCAGCTTCCCCTCATCCTACCCCGTAAATGGTTCATGGAAATGTGGTTAGTCTGTGAAGATCTGTTATCACAACCTGTCCCATACAATAATTTCGTACTGCCTTCATCTGTCATTTCATGCTCAGACTACCACTGCTGGGGGCCAGGGACTATTTTTTTTGTTCTTCGGTTGGACGGCATTAGCATGAGGGAGTTCTGTCCATCACTAAAGCACCTAAGCAGCCCAGTACAAACCAAAGCAGTTATCACACCACATTCTGCATGCACCATGGCAGGGTCACTAGAGGAAGCTGTACAGATCATTAGCTTCTAACAATATCAGAAACTAGAAAAAACTCAAAGCTATAGAGCATATTGTGGTACTGATGGAAATACTAGCTACTCTGAGCATTCTGATTCTGCCCAGTAAATTAGGTGCGGTACACACTAATCATGTTAAGCAAGGTCATCTGTTCAAGTGACGAGCAATCAGCTAAAAATAATGGTGTGCCATGAGTCTAACACCTAGGAATATTGGCAAGAAAGCTCACTTTATTTTCTTGGCCCTGGCTCTATGACCTGGTCAGACTAACAAAAGCTAATGCCTCTGTCACAAGGAGGACAATTCTCCTGATATCAGTGATTAATACTGCATCTGTCAGCTGGGGATACTTACAGCACTCTGCATCTTCCTCTTAGCCCTTGGCTGTAAAAGCAGTTTTAAGACATTCTTTTCAACAGATGATATTCACTTCTTAATTTTGCACTCCATCTCCTCAAAGCTTAAAAGGCTGGCTGCAGATGCTGCTAGCTACTTGCAAGAAATTTTACTATAAAGAAATTGCATAAGACTGTTCCTGATACTATCTCACAAATTTCCCTGTTTTTCCCCATTTCGGCACTGCCTTTAGCTGCTGACTTACAAAAAGAGAATAAACCACAAGCTGCAAAGCAGATTTAGGTTTTTTTTTTTTAAACATAGGCAAATCTTTCTTACTTGCTTTTCACAAAATACAAATAGCAAAAGGAGTATTTTACATCCTGCCTCCTTCTCACACACACACAATATTACTCTAAATTTTTATTTCTCTTCCCTGTATGGCAGCCTTGATTTTAGCTCATTAATGTGTTTTTGCTACTTAGAGAACAAGCTTAACAGATGTTAGAGAATTAAGCTCACAGTACCTCCTACTCAGCACTTAAAATTATGGCTTCGCATCAGATTCTTCCCACAAACATTTGAAACCTGGAACTCAATCAGCCCATGTAATGTTTACTTTCCTTTTTCCTTACTAAGCAACCAGGATGCGCATGTGTGAGTGACTGCGCAGGAAGCAGAGTTTGTTTATATGCTCAAGCAGTACATATCAGTCTATGCATATCCACTATTTTATTTCTGTATATCTGTGGACAACTAGTAAGAAAGAGTTAAGTGACAGAGTCCAAAAACAAGAACCACAAACCTATTTAAACTAGTCTCTCTGTGGGTAAAGCTCACGTAGATTTACAAATACTTCAATATCTTACAAAAAAAGGCTAAAAGTAAATATTAATCCTTTTTTCAAGCACAGCGAGCACTAAATTACCGAGGCTGTTCAAAGTATAACGTCTCTGCAATAAGATCTGATCTGCTTGCAAAAACATCATTTGATGCCAAGGGTTTTTCTGGAATACCAATCACTTGGTATGCCACCTACTTGTCAACCGGATCCACAAAAAGCACTATCATCTCTAGGTCATAAGTGTCACCAATTAGGGACTCTGCCTAAAGGTATTTCTTGAGAACCTAAGAACTCAGCAGTGAGGTTGGTAGAAAATATTTAGCCAAAGTACTTTATTAAGAATTTAAAGAGCAATGCTGTCACTCAGTTTTATTTACAAAAGATTCCTTTGGTACAAGAGGAGGCTCCAAATGGGAAATTAAGAAACTCTTTAATGGAGTTGAGAGGTAGAGGAAGTTCCCAGCACAAACTTCCTGCTTTGGAATCCGGACACGAACGTTCATTGCCATGTGCAAATAAAATTTTGTTGTGCAATTAAAACTTTGTTTGGCATTTTCTATCTACTGGATTCTTAGCATACAGGTTCTGCAGTTGATACAATCATGAGAAAAACAGCGAACCAGAAAAATGCTTGAAATAAAAAGTCCTAAAGGTCCAGTCAGACAGCTCAATTCCTTGAGCGCAATATTCCTAACAAGACACCAAAATACTTGATGCATGGATGATGCATGTTTATGGATTTCCCAAGTCATGGAAAGCAGTGGTGATAATACCACTACCTTTTATACTCCTGAAGTTTCTAGCTCGGGAAGCCTGGCTTCTTACAGCCAAGAAAAAAGGCCCCCAAAACTTCAATACAGCTTTGTCTGTCCATGGCAGGATTAGGGCCTCATATTTATAACTTATTGAATTTGCAAATAGAGAGAGAGAGAAAAAAAAAAAAATTTTAAAAGACATGTCCAGCTTGACCATAGGACAAGAAGCCAAAATTCCCTCCAAGCACTAAAACAGCAATGGCCTCTTTCTTTGCAAATCACAGCAGGGACAGAATGACTTTTCAAACAAGCATTTATGATCAAAGGGCTGCAGCATATGATAAATATTTATATGTCCCATTAAATAATAGTCTGTATAAATATTTTTCAAAATGTGCGTGCTGGAAACCACAGATTTCCCAGTTTATCCTTAAACAAATGTGCTAGCTTTCCCACATAGGCAATGAAAAAAAAGGAGGGGTGAAACTGTCATTTGTAAAAATATTTCTTTAAAAAAAGAAAATTCTTAACATTGTTTACTTTAATTTAAAAGGAATTACTAAGTAACCAGATGACTGTTTCATTACAACTAACTACTAAACTCAGTTTGTCCTACCTTACTTCATGGTTATCAAATTGCCAGGACGTATCTTTCTGTTAAAGCTACAGTACTGGAAGGCTGCACACTCACATGCACGCAGGATGAAGCTCAGCAGAAGTATTTATCAGCGGCAAGTATAGATTTTGTGGTATCGTGTGCTTAAATACAAGGAATTATGAAGGACTGGCACGTCTGTTTTAAACTTTGATCTTTGGAATGCTGCAGGCTGCCCAGACCCAGAGATCATGGATAAACAGTATGTTTTCAGCAGTGTAGCTGTGCTTTTCTATGGATTACCGAGAAAAAGATTAACAGGCTCAAATTAGGCTTCATAATCTTAGTGTGAAAAGTTCTAAATATGTTAAATAAAAGCCGCTTTTCAATTGTAGAAAGGAGATAAAATGAAAGAAGCATTTTTGACATTATATTGGAAATTCAGCACTTTATTGGCTTTCTAGGGTTACAGTAAACTAACAAAACTGGTGGTGGTAGAGTGGCAATCCCTTCTTGAAGACAGTGAACTCCCTTTCCTCTTCCAGGATCTTTAATTCCTGTTTGGATGTGAAGAGACAAAGACGGCACATGTCTGTGTGGGAGAGTGGGAGCAGATGGGGAATTCTAACACTGCATTGAAGGGCAGTACTAATATACAATAATACCCTTAAATGCCCAAGGGACTATGCTATAACTATCAACAAGCATTTATTTTTCAGCTACCCAACAGCAAACAAAACAAAAACAAGGAACAAAAGCACACCTCATCTCTCCTTTTCCCTTCCCAAAACAGAAACACGTACATGCAGGAGATCTCTCAGTCTTTGGAATGTGAGGACTGTGTTAACAATAACAAAACTGGAATAAATAAAAACCAAGCTGGAGAAAGTATGCTTCTTCACTAAAAACCAAAATCCACTCTCTGGTAAATTCTGTGGAGCTTTCTCACATCTTAGAAGAAGGAAAAGCAGCTGCAAATAGTGGAAGAGACCTCATTTTAGTAGTAGAATCAGACCCCAGCTCCCAGTCCCAAAATACCTAGATTGTTCCACCAAAACCTTCCTCATTACCCTCCCCAACATTGTAACATAGTCTCAATAAATCCCACCACAGGACTGAAAATATTCTACTACTTTCTAGTATCTCCTTTTCTCTCTATAAATAATTCACTATGTACTAATCTGTAATGTCTCCATATCTTTTTTTTCCTTTCTCAGTGTCCAAGACAAAGCCATTACTTCATCGCCGCCTTCTGCCCTTTAATTCTATCTTTTGTATTTTAAATACTTTCAGGCCAAACTACTTCCACCTGCTCTGATATAAAGCAAGACGTATCCTGGTTTATCCTGGTGTAACTAATTAGCAGAGAAATGAAAATGACTAAGTAAATTATTCTAAGAAATGAGATCCAAAATTTATTTATTTTCAGCTTCTTCTGCCTACATAGATATTCACTTATGAACAGCAGAAACCTGTCAGCATGACCAGTGTCAACAAATATCAAGCTCTTAAACGTACAACAGAGTTGTTTTTCTTTATAATCTGCTCTAGAAGAGATTTGTACTAAAACAGAAAAATGATGCTCGCCTTTCAGTTCCTCTCTTGAACTCACCCTGGCAGATACAACGTTTGTATCTTATTTGTAACTTGTATCTTATTTGATACGTTGATCAAATTCTGGACCCTGATTAAAGAGAAAAGCATGGCTGCACTGGGTCAGATGAAAGGTCCAATTCCTACAGTATCCTGCCACAAACAGCAGAAGCCATAAGAAAAGCATATGCCTGCCCTTTTTATCCAGCGATACTTCCCAGGACACCTTCTTCCTCCTGCTATCTATAGTACAGGCACTTCCTGAGACAGAAATTTTAACTTTAGGATTAGCAGACCTTGAAGGCTTTCCTTTCTGAATTTGTTTGTGGTCTTTTTGAATCCAGGGGAACTTTTGCAACTGAAAACTACTGTGGTAATGAGTTATAAAGTTCTGTGTAAACAGTGCAAGAAAAAGTCCTTTCATTTGTTCTGAGCGTGCCACCTGCTAGTTTTGTTTGAACTAGTGCCTAAGTTCCTGAGCTAGAGGAGACATTAAGCAATTGCTCTGTATTTACCTTCTCCATGCAGCCATGATTACATCGCATCCTGAATCGTCCCCAGAAGGCTCACTGCAGCTATCTACAGACCATGGGTGATGAGCTGCACTCAGAATCTTAACATGGTCAGGTAAGTCAAAAGGCATTTTTCTGCTCTCTGACTGTTCATAGATGTGGCAATAATAAGTACCATAATACAGTGCAGTAGTAAGTACTAATAAGCAGCAAGTAACAATCCCAAGACCGCTTTGGGCAAGTAGAGACACTGCTCAGAGATGCTCACAGTAGAAAAACAACATGTTGTTGATGGGAACAGAGAGGTCCTGCTATGGAAGGCCAGGGATTTCAAACTTCAGGCAGTTCCCAAAACACTGGCCCTCAAAGTATGTCTAAACAGAGGAATCCGGGAGCTCCTCCCAACTATATGCTTGGAGAAGACTTAAGGCTACTGCTTACCCTGGTTTTCTTTGGAAGAAAGATCAAGGCACCCACACAGTTGTTGCATGCCCTGATAGGCTCTGCATTGCAACAGGCATGAGACCAATGCCGCAGCATGCCTTGCAAAGCAGCCAGGCTGCCTGATCAGAGACTGTGAGACCAAAGACAGACCAGCAAATATCACTATAAGATTATCAACATGACAGTGGTAAACTGGGCTGCCCCGTTTGTTCCCCAGCCTGTAACTATGCCGCACAAAAGAAACAAGTTCAGCTCGCTCTCTGCTTCACCACCAGGAACAGCAGGAAACAGCTGCAGAGAGGAGCTCTCAGGAAAAAGGAAGGAAAAAAAAAAAAAGAGAAGACACGTGCTATTGGGGAAACCCAACAGCTCCAGTTCCCTCCGAGGCTCTCTTGGCCCTGCTTGGACTGGGCCATCACTTCAAAAGCAGGGTCTGATCCTGCATCCATTAAAGTCAGTGGCAAAACTCCCAGCCATATTAGTAGTTCAGGATTAAACTCTTGATACTTGTGAACGTCACAGGTGCATTCACATGTCTGCAGGATTTTGAATGCTTGCCATAACCTACAATTTGTCAAACGGAGGAAATGTTGATCAGTTTATGCCAAGACACAATTCTCATGCAGGAAAACCTAAAGAATTAAGAGGGTATATAACAGCACCCTTTCTTCTCCACACCCTGAAGACGGCAGTCGATACAATTAATGCACACCAACCCATTTAGATCCATTCCCTCCTCTGACACTGCAGCTGCATGCATCCCTGAAGGCTGTGCTAATGATCTGGCAGACAGACATGTCCCAAATGACACTGCTGAATGCTTGAAGCTCTGAAAGAAGACACTATCTTGTTTACATTGACTGTGAGGGGAAAAAAAAAAGCCATCTGATTATTACATAAATTCTAGCTGTAACAGCTTCATGACTAGTTAAAGGAGGTAACAGGCTCCAAAATTACTGATGGATCCAAGTGGCTGGATCCATCAGCTTACTAATCTAATGCTAAGGAAGACCTTTCTTATTCCTATATCTCTATCACTTTAACCTACCCCATGCTGGGCAGAAAGAACAATCTCCGTTCATTGCCTGTAGAAGAGAGGCAGATTCCTGTACTGTGACTTTTGTATTTTTTCATTCTCTTCTATGCTATAATGGAAATGAAGAAACAAATAAAATAAAATAACTACACACAAAAAAAGAAGCATAAACATCCCTAGCACAATAATGTTAATTATAAAATATCTGTTTAAATTATAAAATATAACTTGGAGTAGAATGTAATTCAAAAGGCACAATCACAGTTCATGTAACCATACGCACACTAGCTTTAAATCCCATTCCTGGAGCAAACCAGCCTCGGCACCATGAGCTTCAGTGCAGGGTACATATGCTTACCTGGAATCCTAGGTGAATAAAGCCATTATGCTACTGTGGGTATCAAATAAGCCAACTTTAGGTTAGTGCTGATACTCTAGCTTTAATCACATCTGTAGATTCCAGTGCTACATCAAGGTTGAATTTGGCACTAGCTGTGTGATTACGTATCAGTAGATCAGTATAAAAATAATTTGTTCTGAGTTCACAGTTTTATGAAATGACAAAACATCAAAATTAGCATTCTGGCTGAAATCCACTGCATTTCCCATCAAGGCTTACGCATTTAAGCAACATCTGAACCAACTGTCTATAATTACTCCTGGCAGATACTGGAACACTGAGGCCAACAGTAGATGCAACAGTGAAATAAATTTTTAAAGACATGCTGTAAACCACTTCTTTCAAGATGCTCAGCCCAGAAGCAAACATGTGTCTATAAGTCAAATCCAGAGTTTACTATACAGTATTTGTTCACTCTTGCATAGTAAGAGCATGAGAAGAATGACAGCCCTAAGTAATCTGTCATTTTAAAATTAAACATTTATTTGGGCTGCAATTGCAAAAACACTAGCCCTGAAGTTCCTGTCACAACTACTTAAGAGTAAGTGAGGTTGCACATTACCTTAGGTTAAAAGAAACACGAATTCTGCGCAAAAATCAGATATCTAGATAGACCGTACATGTATAACATGTCTACATCCCTTTCTTTTTTACAGTGAAAGAAGAATCACATCTGTTCATCTGAACCCAGTGAGTTCTCTTCCTTCTCGCTACATACACAGCTGGGGGGGTTGTTTGTTTGTTTTGTTTTTATCAATGCAAAATCTGCCTTTGTAATGATCCTATCAGTCTCATAATTTCAAACTCCCACAAAGACAAGCCTGAAAGGGTATCAGGCCAACACCTCTCTGTAAGTTCCCTTCAATGACTTTCTCAAAACATCTCAGAAGCCAAGAGCTTATAAGCTTGCTTGCCTCAAACAGCTGAAGGTCACAAATTTTCAAACTTTATTTTATGAAAGGTCTGAGTACTTTCCCTTTCACATGTGGAAATGCAGAGGGGAATTTGAAGGCAGCTCAAGACATCAACCAGAAGGTATTAAACAAGAGCCAAAAAACCAGACAATGCTGATCAGAGATTCCCCTTTGAAAATGAAGCTCAGAAACACATTTCTACCAAGGCCATGCCACTACTGTCGATTTTGCACATCAGACTCTGATATTCCAGTGGCAGGTACCAGGGAAAAAATTCAATGTGAGTCATTAGGAAAGCCCAAGATACAAAACAGGAACACACAGGAGAGCTATTCTGATCCTCTCCTGTACATCTACTAGTTCTCAGGAAACAGATCAACCTCCAACAGCATTAAAAGAATGCTTAAAGGAAGAATGGCTTATGGAAAGAGAGAAGGCAGACTTACTGAGGAAGTACAAGAAACAAAATGGGTAAGAGCCCTATTTGGGAATAGGACGATTTTTTCAAAAGAACCAACAGTTTCAAATGATAACTTAGCTGTAGGACTGTTAGAAACACAGGACAGAGTAACAAAAGTGGCTAAGAATACATATAAAAACTTCCCAGTATAGTACTTGTTTATTTAGTCTCTCCTGACACTATATATTTATTTCTGCCCTGATTCTTACAGCTGGGAACAGCTGTACCTACAAGAACCCAATTCCCCATTTTCCTTCTTCATCCTCCTATCCCAGGCACCCTTCCCAGGCAAAAAAAAAAGCTGCCTTTTTTTTTTTTTACCATATGCCAGTACATATTCCTGAAGGAAAGGGGATCATTAACATTTAAAGACACTTTAAAATTTCAGTATGTTTTTGTACTATATTTAAGTACATTTAGAAAAAAGTTAATTTCAATAAATTAAGTGAATGGTCTTCAAGGATGAGGGAATACATGAGGATGAAAAACAAGGAGACCACCTTCATAGTAATATGTCTGTTTATTACTTTCTAAGAACTTCAGAGATGAGAGCCCTCTCCTCTCCTCTCCTGACCTTTATTTTATATGTTTTCTCCAGAGAAGAGGCACTGATGCTAAATTTATTAAACTAACTAACAAGTCCCAGGCACCTCTGTAGAGAAAAAATCTGCAAGGTCACCAGTTCCTAACTGGTGCAGAGCACGTCACTAGCGAGGAAAACAGCCATTACAGCGAGGCCTGGAGCGGTGCACAAGTAAACTCCACCAGGTTATTGGGGTGGGCTCCATGCCAGCCCACAAGCTTTATGAGAACACAGGAGCAACTGCCATGTGAAGGAGACACTGCTGCGAAGGTGAGGGAATACATGAGGATGAAAAACAAGGAGACCACCTTCATAGTAATATGTCTGTTTATTACTTTCTAAGAACTTCAGAGATGAGAGCCCTCTCCTCTCCTCTCCTCCCCTGACATTTATTTCGTAAGTGTTCTCCAGAGAAGAGGCACTGATGCTAAATTTATTAAACTAACTAACAAGTCCCAGGCACCTCTGTAGAGAAAAAATCTGCAAGGTCACCAGTTCCTAACTGGTGCAGAGCACGTCACTAGCGAGGAAAACAGCCATTACAGCGAGGCCTGGAGCGGTGCACAAGTAAACTCCACCAGGTTATTGGGGTGGGCTCCATGCCAGCCCACAAGCTTTATGAGAACACAGGAGCAACTGCCATGTGAAGGAGACACTGCTGCGAAGGTGCAAGAACGCAGAGCTGTAAGAGGGGGAAGGTGGCAGTGGTGGGAGCAAGCAGCGAGAGGACACCAGTGCCAGCAATACCTGTGCCAGAAATACAAGACTGGAAAATACCAAATTGGGTAAGGGCAAGAAATACATTTAAGGAAATCTCCCAGGGATCTGGAAGATTAAGCAAGTACCTAAGTGATGCACACGTCCCATCTGCCTACATCAGGTCACCTAAGCGCTGCCATTTAAAGCTCAGGGAAAGGCGGCAGGGAAAATGGTGACTCCTACACCACCACCGTCCGCAGGAGGAGGCATTGGGAGGAAGCAATGTGCCTACCCCAGCCCTGCAAAACGTCAAGTGCCTCCCCAGGCGCTGCACACCCCCCCGTGCTGCCTGGAGCCTGTCAACGCAAAGGGACTGTGAGAAAGGGCAGACCCATTCTCATTAAATTTAGGCGTTATATATAGGCTGTGCTGTTGAGAAACATCAGTAAAAGCAAACTTCGGAAAGCCAGGCACAGAGATGAAAATGTAAATCCTATAATACTCCACCAGCTACATGAAAACCAGGCTCCAAAACTGATTCGGAGCTATTTAATCACGCAGCCAATGCACGCCCTGGACAAGCTGCATGCAGCCTGAGGGTGCAGCGAGAGGGGTTCCCCCAGGGAACAAGCCGGAGAAGGGTGTTACACACGGGCATCACAGGTTTTTTAATTAAAAAACATCACTGCAAACGCGATAGGGTTTCTCAACCAGCGGCACCTCACGAACAGGGAAGGAGTTTTCTGAATGTCACCGCGTTCCGCTTTCAGCGCGGAGCCCCGGAGAGGGGGCTGGGCTGGGCGCACGCCGGGGCCTAGCAGGGCCGGCTGCCCGCGCGGGTAGAGCAGGCCAGGCCGGGCCA
>NW_008824360.1:2278701-2279881 GCF_000699105.1 Pygoscelis adeliae | reverse complement strand
CTCGCCTTTGAAGGCTGCGCCGGCCGGTGCCGGCATCTGGTTTGCATTTGGGGGCCCGCGTGTGGAGCTCGCCCCGAGCGTCGTTAAAGGGATCTGCTGTGTGTTAGGCATAGCTGTCAAGCTGCACTGCCCTGGAAAGCCGAGCGTGCACTGTGCCCTGTCAGGAATTCAACCGATACGAGTATTTTTGCCTCGGAAAGGGAATCGTATTTCTCCTTTATTTAAAAGCGAATAAAACAGAAACAAGGAAGGGGTTTGGCTCTTTTTGTTAAAGGGGTTGTTGGTAAATCGTATTTCTCAGCCGCAGCCCTGTTGCCCTACAAGATTGCAGAAATATTGGGGGGTGCAGAAGCATTTAGCATTTAAGTGGTGCAAGAAGCCATATCGAGAGCCAGGGGAAGAATAAATACAGGGAAACAAGCAGAAGGGTATGTCTGGACTGAGGACATCCCCCACCTTGACCCATAAATATATAATTGCTTTTTAAATAAATAAAATAGGACTGCAAGCCATGAGTTAGATTTTCTGCATGGGGTTACCCCGTTTGAGAGTTTTACCTGAAAAGTTGGAAAATTCCTGATGTGAGGAATAAACCTTTAGTTTATTTAAGGTTTGCTTAAAATGGAGGACACGGCAGTAGGATCCCCTCAAATGCATCCCTTGAAAACGAGGAGACAGGCCAGCAGTGGCTGCATGCTCCAACAGCAGGTAGGACCAGACCCCACCACATCCCTCCACGACCCACATAGGGAGGAATGGATGGAAACCCTCACGTTCCCATGATGTCCAAACACTTCTGAAGAGGCCTCAGGGAGCCACCAGGGATTTTTCCTGTTATCCCCTAAATATTCTACAGCAGGAAATCTTGTAGCAAAAAGCTCTCTTGCAACATTTCCAGAGTTTTCCCACTTTGGCCCAGGCAGAAATACTGCAGGAACAACCTTGCTCAGGGAAAGATGAGTGTTGTCTCGTGGTTAGAGCACAGGGTTCGTGGTCAGGAGCTGTGGGTTCTCATTCCAGCTTTACCACTGAATCATTCTGAGATCTTCGCTAGTCACTTTGTATTAGAACCAGTTAGTAACTTTCCGTTGGAATGATTTTCTGATGGAAAACACTACTTCTACAAAACTGAAATCTTCTGGGTGAAAATCGACTTTCCGTTGGGAATACCTTGCGTCTA
>NW_008824360.1:2256531-2278660 GCF_000699105.1 Pygoscelis adeliae | reverse complement strand
TGAAGGATTTGGAGTTTTCTTGCATCAGCCCGAATGTTTTGCTTTGAATAGATAGATTTTTTTAAAAAATACCACCCTCCTGTCTGTAATTCCAAGTCAGTGCATTGCACGGTGGGAGTGTGTGCTCTCATGCTCTGCTTTGCTCTCCGGGAGGTCTGCACCTCCTGTAGTGGGATGCAAATTTCTCTCCTCTGAGATGTGTGCATCCCGATCTGAGTCAGACCGGTCCAGGCATGCGGGCACCTGGTCCATGGGAACAAATGGTAGCGTAAGGCTACCACTCTGACCAAGGAAGTGCGCTGCGGAGAGGAAGTATAAAGTTCAGAGACACAAACAAGCTGTTTCACGTTAGTTCAGTGACCCAAAAAAAAGTACTGTGACTGTGGATACACCAAAATGTTTTGTTCAACTGAAAAGCAGTAAAATGAAGCCCAGAGAAGTAGGCCCAAGTGTGCTTCTACTATCTCTGACAATCAAATCCTATAAACCTTTCCATACCCATGCTGAACTCCAGTTTATAGTTCTTGCTCTTCACCCTCCCAACTATCTCCCTTCTTCGCTGTTCTGTTCCAGAATCCTATTCCTCTGTACATTAAAAACAAATTTCATTATTTCTGTCCTCCGTATATTCATAGATTGCTGACACTTTCTTCTAATTTAAATAATACTTGTTCTCCTCCCACAGTGTATTTGTAGACACCATTTAAATCCCTTTTGTTTTCTTAAGTTAATCATTAACCATTTGCATTTTCTTTCATAACAGCAAGTTTTGTATTCTCTAATAAGCTTTCTCTGCACTTGTTTCAGTCAGAATTCATCTTTTCTGAACATGAGTGATCGTAGCCCAACATAATGCATAATGTTCAAAATGATGTCTTGCTAGTGACTTGTACAGTGGCAATAATAATTCCCTATGCACCCTTTTAGTTACAGACAGGGATCTATTTTGCCTTTTTTACACCTATACCACATTAGTACCTCAATTTATCCAGGTCTTTTTGCTCCAATAAATAGCAAAAAAAAAAAGTTATCTTGTCTGAAGTACAGACAAATGTATTAACTTTTCCTTAATACATTTTTCCATTTCATTACACTTCTCTAGCACTTACATGGTTTCTTTCCAAGGGGGTGACAGATGAAGATATTTTCAAGAATCATAGAATCATAGAATAGTTTGGGTTGGAAGGGACCTTTAAAGGTCATCTAGTCCAACCCCCCCACAGTGGGCAGGGACATCTTCAACTAGATCAGGTTGCTCAGAGCTCCATCCAACCTGACCTTGAATGTTTCCAGGGATGGGGCATCCACCACCTTTCTGGGCAACCTGTGCCAGTGTTTCACCACCCTCAGCGCAAAAAATTTCTTCCTTATATCTAGTCTCAATCTACCCCCCTTTAGTTTAAAGCCATTCCCCTTGTCCTGTCGCAACAGGCCCTGCTAAAAAGTTTGCCGCCATCTTTTTTATAAGCCCCCTTTAAGTACTGATCGGCTGCAATAAGGTCTCCCCGAAGCCTTCTCCTCTCCGGGCTGAACAACCCCAACTCTCTCAGCGCCTTTCTTCATAGGAGAGGTGTTCCATCCCCCTGATCATTTTTGTGGCCCTCCTCTGGATCCTCTCCAACAGGTCCGTGTCTTTCCCATGCTGAGGGCTCCAGAGCTGGAGGCAGTACTCCAGGTGGGGTCTCACCAGAGCAGAGTAGAGGGGCAGAATCACCTCCCTCGACCTGCTGGCCACGCTGCTTTTGATGCAGCCCAGGATACGACAGTTGCAAGATTTCCAGCCTCCAAAATCAAAGTCCTGAAATGCTTTTTTTTTAAATTAAAGAATCAAAGTTTAGATTATCACATATTCTCAAGACCACATGAGGCTTAATTCATCACTCCGTTGAAATATTCTGAAAGCCGAGGGTTAAGAGGTGTTATATTAGTGCAGAATAATGATGATTAATTTGTGTTTCATATCAAATGCAGGAAGAGTAGATATGTGTGCAGTGAATCCTCTATAATTTCAAAATCTTTCTATAAACTTGAATATACCTTGTAGACGTATGCACCTTAAATGGAACACAAGACCACTTTTTTTCTGTTTGGAGTGTGGCTGTTGTAGTTTTCCTTCAGATATTACTGCTTCAAATAAGCTCCCTCTTTTTCCAAGATTCTGGACAGATTCACTTAAAATATACCCTTTTGCCTTTTCATTACAGAGTAACTAATGAAAATTCCATTTTAAAAGTGCTTTCTGTGAGACAGGAACGTTCTTTTTTCATTATTAACAAAAGCCCGTATTTCAAGCTGTAGCGATACAGCTTCAGGTAGCATAAATCAGCATTGCTCTGAGATGGCCTGCAGTCCTCTCAACCAGCACTGCAGAACAATTTAGTGGTTTTAGATGACAGTTGGCATCTTTGAAATATTCTCTTTTGCAGAACTAGACTAGATGTGACACTTGCTGGAGAAGAAATCTTGCATAAATCTGTCTAAAAAGACTCACTTAATCATATTACTTCACTAGCAGTGGTAACCTTTGGAGGCCAAAGTCCAGACAGGTTGAGAAATGGAACATGAGTACATAAAGGTGACAATTCCATTAACTGCAATCAAAGAGAGAGGTGAATCGTGAGATAAAGACAAATGACTTATTCTATAAAGAAAAGAAAATGTGTGTGTGTGTAGGGGAAAGAGACAGAATGAACATTTTCCAGCCTTGTCAAGGAAATAAAGATCCAGTCCCGCTCCACTGAGATCAACACAAAAACATCTCTCGGCCTCCCTGGATGCAAGCTCTGACCCAGCATTCCAGCCTGCTGGCGAATGTTAGTGCAAACTGTCATTTGAGGAGTGCACACATACACAAGTGAGATGCCCCAGTAAAAAATCATATGCAGAATGTCTTGCTGAATTGCCCCCACCATAGCCGTGCTGGAAATGCAAATACTGGGCCTAGCTTTGCAGTCAACAGGGCATTTTGCAAAAATAAGCAACTGGAAAAATTGTTGGCATTTCTGAATCCAGTGATTCAGGATTCTCAAATATACCAGACAAGATCTTTCGGTGCAGCGGGGTGCACTTCAACCCCAAAGGCTGAACAGAAATGGCTTTGGGACTTTCTTTTGGGTCCCAAATCAGAAAGCGTGGGTACATATTGATAACTGAAACTACCACCACAGGGAAAAAAAGAGTTCTTACGCCGGTTCAGTGCCAAACTTCAGCACAGGTAAAAGAGGGATTGTCGGGACATATTCTCATCCAGTATCCTTCAGTGAGGCCAAGGACGGCATAAGTAGCATCGCTAAGACAACTTCACATTACCTAAGTTTTTTCAGAGGAGGTGGAAGCTTAGAGACTAGCCATGCTGGCTGCTGAGTTGCCTTGCAATACTGGAAATAAAGGCACAAAGGGATCTAATCTGTTATCTCTCCAGTCTTTCTAAATTTAAGATAAAGAGGAAATGAGTAATATAAAATCTATCTATATATACAATCCCCTCCTCTTTTTCAATTTTCCCACTTCTGTGTGGCATTTTCAAGAATTTCTATGCAGAAAACCTCATCTAAAACCTATCTATGTACCAAAACAAAACAAGCAGATAAGCGAATTGTTTTACTTACAGAAGCAGAAATGGATCTTTGAGCATTCAAAAATTCTGCTTACTTAGGTATTGATTAGCGTAACAATTGAAGGGAAGAAAAGATTTTTAAAGGGTCATGTAATATGTGCTTGCTTAGGCAGTTCATACAAGCACCTGAGGGTGGTTTTCAATCTCATTTTTAAGAAGCAGTATAACACTGGTATAGGAAATAGAAGCTGGGGAATACTCTGGATTAAATGCTTACTGAGTCATTAGACTAGGACTGTTTACTCAAACAGGGAAATAGGGAAGTAAAAAACAACTGAATACTATGCAACAACATGAAGGGATTTTTGAGTGTACAATAGGAAAAAAAGGAAATTTCCTTTGGGGGACTTCTTCTGTTTTTAACAGAGATATTAAGTTACTGTTAGATACTAGAGCAGCCAAAAAGGGAAATCCCTGTTTTACATAGCACTAAATATAGCTAAAAAAATAATTCAGATTTTATCAATTTGTGACCCATTTCCTTACATTTTGGGTAGCTCACCTTTTAATACAAAAGTCAGAAGCCGATACAAACAAGCGTACAGTATTTCAGGCTCCATCAAAATTCCACTGTCTTGCCCAGGGCCTGTTCCTGCCTGCCTTCTTGGCTGGATACCAATATCCTTTATTTTCAGGGGAGTCAGCCTTCCAAAAAACCACTTGGCACTTGAGTCAGGGCTGCTCTGTTTTCCTAACGTTCACGGCAGGAAGGATGTTTTCTGACTCTGGTACCCAACAGTTGAGCATTCCAGACAGCACGGGGATTTTTCTTTTGAAACCACACTGCCAATGCCGTAAGAGTAAGTGAAGTTCTGTGACACCGTGTGATCCTGGTGGGAAAATAGGATGACTTTGTTGCTATACAGCGATACACAAAGGGAAAACGTGCATGAGACTTGCCACCTTTATAAACTCTCCTTCTGTGGTGTGAATGCTGAAAAAATTCTGGCTTAAAGTCATGTTTTCATCAACTGGTTCCCCTCTGGGAAGACTGCCAGATCTCCACAGATTAGGTTAAGGGGAAGACACCACCACCACCACCACCCCCCCGCCCAAATGCTTGGCCAGAAAAGAAGCCCACTGCTGCAGTGTAGCAGAGGGAGTGCTCAATAGTCTTTGCACATGTCGTTGCTGTACCCATCCATGTTACCAACATGTGAAAATGTTCTGTTTGCTCCCCAGAACAGATTCAGTCTGTGAAGACACTGTACAGATTGCCCTGCAACTTTTGCATATCCTTTGACACTCCTTAAAGATTAGAAATATGACTTTATCATTAACACTTATATTCAAGTAATTCCTGAGGTCACTGATGTCAGGGCCAACTACAGCTGTGCAGCCTTTGCCTGGTGGAACAGAAGCTACATAGGTGAGGGCAGGCGGGTTACAACTTATGGACAGGACTGGACTCCTCACTGACCAGGAGCAGACATACTGCCCCGCTCTGTCTGGGAGGCAGATTTGCCAGAGACATCTTTCATCATAACTCTGTGCCAAAATCCAGATGTGCAAAATCGTGAAATCACAATCTGTTGAGCTGGAAATGAATTTCACAAGCCAAGCTGAGAAAATCTGTTGAGCTCCTTAAATTTCACAATACCTTACATCTCATGAAAAATAACTGTTAACAGAGGTTAAATATTTTTCTGCAACATCCTTTCAAGATTTTTTCCATAGAATATGACCAGCTTACGTGAAGCAGTTTGTTACAGTGGTGATATATCACACAGTGATGCCAAAATCCAGTCAGCATGGAGAAGGCTTGAAGAAGGCTCAACCACACTTCAAGCAGCACGTCCTCTTGCCATGACTGGGACTTTCTATAAAAGGCAGATCCCATTTTGCCCCTTGAATTCAGAAACTAGTGAACGCAGTCATGGGAGGCAAAGTACCATCAGCATCTATTAATTCCTAAAAAATATAATTGTCTGTTCTCCAAGGGTAAGATTGTTAACTGGAATCTGTACTTCCCAGATTATAAACAACATGCAGCCTTTCTCCTAAACTCATTGCAAAATGTACAAATGATGTTCTAAAGCCAGCACTGTAATCTTTTAAAATCTTAAATTCAACAAGGGCTCATTCAAGTACATAAAAAGAAGTTTGTAAGATCATTTAGCCACCTGCAAATCATACACAAATAAACCAAACAGCACTAGAAACAGGAATAAAATCACCATATATGTAGCTAGTTCCTACAGCAGTTAGATTTTCATGCTCTGTATACAACCCAAAACAAATTGTCTGCTTATAATTAAAATATGACACTGTTTCCAAAAGTCTTACCTCTAGGGAGATAATTTTATACCACGGGGCAGATTCAGCCCTGGTGTAGTATTTCTGATTTTCATGGAATTACACCGTTAAAGAATTTGGCCCAACATCTTAGCCACACTGATGCAATTCAACTTTTAAGGGACAGTTATGGGGTTTCCTCCTAACTCAGGCCAAGTTTCTGGAATAAGGGAAGTCTGTAAAAGAAACTGTTGGAGGGATGTTTTAGTCTGGCATTTAGGAATACTCACGTATTAGAAAACGTCACAGGGTTTATTTTGTACGTCTTACATGTTAGAATTTATTTCTTTTTTTTCTTTCCTTACAGAAACATTGCCAGTAGGTGGTCACAGCAAAACAGGATAAAACCCAAAGAAATGTAATGAAACAATTATAGACAGCCGTGAGTAGAACGACATTTGTGGATCCAGTTAATTCTGCTTCATCTTTGTTATATAAATCTATTTTCCAAACTTAATGTATTGCCTGAGCTTGTAATATAGGATTAACAGAATGTCTGCACCACTCAGGAGTCTGGAGAAAAATGTAAGATGTTAATTCTCCAACATTTTAGGTAACTAAATATTTTGGGCATGATTGATCTCACATAGTGCTTTGGATTTATGCTTTGCATGACAGATGCAAATCAGAATATATGCACTGATGCTCTCCCTGATGTTGAAAACTTCTGACTTCTGTGAACAATCAGAGAAAAAGAGCCATAACACTTCCCTCCTCCTGGAGCTAACCTGGTCTTTCCTAAAATCATGCAGTTTCATAGGTCATGGCCCAGAAAACAGGATACTCCCCAGCTCTTCCTGCCAGTGCTACACGTACTGGGCACCGTGCGTGGAGGGGGGTTGCAAACAGTGGAAATGTGATGCTGCCAGAGGTCTGGGGGCAATTATTCCATTCCCTCTGCACTTGTTTGACCTGCTTAAACAGCATGAAGCAGATGCCTAGGTTCTTATTAAGGCTTCCTGGGAAAATCCATGCTGTTTCAAAACCGTATCAGAACCAAAACTACGGAAAGATTAATCAAGCTGGGGTCAAGAGGGAAGAAGGATGCAACAGCTTTTGACAGCAGTGAACTGATAAATGAAACACCCAACGTTGAGCTCTTTTACGAGTCAGAATATTCAGTGCATCACATCAAAAACTCCTTTAGACTATTGACATATTAGAAAGAACATGGCAAAAGATGGTGAAGATAATAGAACCATCAAAGATACATTTTAAATTTACTACTTGCATGTTTACACTAATCTGACAATCATAAAGCCTTACTATATATCAAATGGAACAAATGCTATCAGTAAATTAAAACATATACAGAAATATGTGTGCAAAAGTTAAAAAACCTTTTGGCACAGCAGACAGCTGCAGTTCAGAGTTTCTTCCAGTGTTAAGCACAAGCAGCAGAATGAAACTGCTTTAAGCATTCTTTAAAATCACATTCTGGTTGCTAATCTTTGGATTTTACAGTTTGTCTTTCTGAAGCAATGGTAAAACCATCACAGCTTTAATCAACTTTTTGAATCATTGACCAGTCTGAAAAACTGAAAGTGGAGTAAAAAGCAAGACACAACAAAAATCAGAAATACTGTACATTTTTGCCATTTCTGTCAGCCACAGCTAGGAAATGTTGTTATAAAGCAAGATTAAAAATTGAGGAAGGAAATAAATGATAACTGCACTCTTACTTTCGGCTATTTTATGTCTGATTGTTT
The DNA here is from genome assembly GCF_000699105.1 of Pygoscelis adeliae. Lineage (NCBI taxonomy): Eukaryota > Metazoa > Chordata > Aves > Sphenisciformes > Spheniscidae > Pygoscelis > Pygoscelis adeliae. Next base: position 2,271,040 of record NW_008824360.1, on the reverse strand, counting down.
CAAAAGCAGGAGTATGAAACTGGGTACGTAACTTCACCCTCTCCAAGAATTGCCAGGATCATTGTTTATGAGTGTGATTTAATCATGACAACAGTTTCCTTACCTACAGTATGTTGTAATCATGGAAATATCATAGGATGTTTTAATTGACACCTCGTCCCCATCATGACGACGTACACTGAAAAGTCATCATCTTGGGAGATACAGGACTGGAAAATTAGGATGGCAGATAATTATCCCATGGGCTGCAAACATTTCCCTTAATGGAATCCCAGCCACCAAGGGTCAGCAGCTAAGAAACAAGCCCATGTGCAGGGCACAACTCCACCATGATGGGCACACTACCTACTAGAGCTACGTGTGGTTGCTGAGAGCACAGGGGCCTGTACAGACCCCCCTAAGCTGGTAACAGGGTTTGGGGAGGGAGGCCAGGGGGGTTCTACCACCTCTTATACGTACTCTCTTTTGCTGCCTTCAAAGGGAATGATGTTTTAACTCTGTCCACTCCTTCATTTGTATATTCTACTACTATAACTCAATTTTCCCCAATTAGCTAGTGCCATGTGTCAAGTTTACTCAGTTTTTTTCCCCTTTCTTTATTGCTCTTAAATTAACTGGCAGCTCAAAGTCTCATCTAAAGCTATTTTGTGTGCTTTTTCTGCCTTAAAAAAATGCTCATCCAAGATTATTTACTCAGTCCCAAGCTTTAGAAAGTCACCTTGATATGGGAGGAAAAATATCTGTTTGTTAGACTTGCTTTGTTTTAATATGTTAGTGAAGGGAAAGAAATCCCAGATACAGCTGTGGATGTGACTGTTTTCATCCTTTGAGAAAATATATGTTCTAAATCAGCTCAGTGGTACTTGTGTCACTGAGTTTCTAATGTTGTTGAAAACTGACACCAATACCATGATCTTTTAAAAACTTAAACTTAAAATTTTGACCCAAGAGTAATGTCCCCCTTTAAAAGAAAAACCTCCAGAATTAAGATTTCAGCTGTTCCATCCTGAGCTAGAGAACTATTTTTCCTAGCTGCTGCCTGTATTGGGCTTCAAACCAAAACTGAATGAATGCAAAGGAGGAAGCCTAATGTACAGCAGTTTAAATATATGGAGGCTTTTGGGCTTTTGGAACATCAAACCCTTCAGAGTACAAAATATTTGCAATTTGGTATTGCAAGCATTTCCCTTCCCACTGGAAGGTTAATTTATCATAGAGGAATACATTGCTCTCAGGCAATATCACAGGCTGGTCGTGTTCTTCCTACCTTAACTTATTCTTATAACCAGAAGAAAATTAGTGTCACCTGCGGTGAGGGTTGTCTTTGAGAGACTGGTCTCATATCATACTCCTATTTAAGGGAATCCATTCAGAAGTTGAGGGTAAGGCTAAGGATCGCAGTGGTATTTTTTTGCCTTTTAATCACAGTCTTTTCAAGGTAATCCATATTTTAGCGGTAGTCCATAATGTTATCTTCATTTGTAACCTGTTGCCATATTTATTCCATAGAACTTTGCACATAGCCTATGACCATGGAGGCTTAGTCACTGCAACTCCTCCCAGCACAGCTTCCAGCAATACCTCCCAGCCATTTGCAGCTTGTTTAGCACGCAAAACCCCACACTGGTACTCTGGGTTGAGTAACGATGTTCTTATTACACCCACTCAATATCCTTAATATTGGGTAACAGGAAACCAGGGGATGAAACAAGCTATTACTTTTGGTTTCTATGGTCCTGAATCTGTAAGCTCTAGTTCTATGGGGGTATCTGCTCTTTGACAACACTTCCCATATTGTATTTCAGCCAAGAAGATCGATGTACCTTAGTTAAAGTGAGTCATTCACTGAACCTAGGCCAAACTTTGAAGCAAATCTGGGCCAGTTTACAGCCTCAGGAGGAAACCTGGTTTTTGCATGAATTAGATGTGAAAATAAGCAGAGCCTGACTGACATCTTCTCTGAATTCCAACTGTAAGGGTAAAAACCCAGAGGGCATGAGCTTCAGGCATGACAAAAATGAGGAGGGGAAAATCAGGCTTCCTGTCTCCCCTCCAAGAGCCAGAGAGACACATGTTACTCAGAACTTAGGGTAAATTGTTGATTATTTATACACAAATTAAGTAATGTTTATAGAATGTCTTACATATGTAAATTGCTGTAAATATGCTTACATTTTTCCTGCAGTCTCCAATTAAATGAACTTTCATTTTAGAGCAAAACAATTCCATACCAACTTGTTACACCAGTTCTTTAGCCAGGCAGCTTTTTAGCTAATGGTTCCAGCTCAAACTGCACTATTGCATTTCTCTGCAGAAATTTCTGTGCTGGTTTGTAGTTGTTTTAATTCCATCACAGATCACATTCTGTTTAATGATAATTTGATTTTGCATTGCAAGACCCAGATGTACATTAGGAGGTCACAACCTTTCCATTTATCTCTTAAAGTAACTATTTTTTCCCCAAGTTCCATCAGGTTAAAACAGTTAGCAATTTTTCTCCTTGAAGTCTCCCTTCAGCTTGGCCAAGATATATAATAGATCAGTGTAGCTACAAATGCATTACAACATTAGTCATCAATTAGTTTTAAACCATCGCTGTAATATATCATTTATCTAGCTTGCTGTAGCACTATTGTGAACATTTAATTTTTTAAAGGCATCTTGATTTTTTAACCTGACGGCTGCATCCCCTTTTGTCTCCTATACAGACATCTCCTTAAGGAACAATAAAAATTAGATTTGTTTGACCTGCACTCAGGGTTCGTTTAAGCGAGATGGATTTTAATTGCTCTGCCTAGTCTACCAGACAGCTTTTATGTAATATTCCAGACATTTACGCACTGTCTTTTGCCTTGCTGTAAGCAGGTGTGTGTGCCCACAAATGCCTGTAAAGCAGCTCTTACAATTCATTTCACATCTCTGACAATCCTCTGGGAAATTGCTTACTCTGAGATATCATTGGCACCAAATTAAGGGCTCCAGTCATTGCCACTTCTTTCCTCCTAATACCATTTTCTTTTGTCTTTAAGATTCAACTTTTTGAGGCGGTAATTCTAAAAGGACTTTGCTGAGGACTGTGTTCCTTGTGCTTGCATTGTCATCATACAACGCAGATGACTCACCTCTGCATCTCCGGATAGTGAGAATGTGTACAGAGCCTCACCTGTCTCTCCCAAAATCCACATTGTCCTTCTACCATTTGCAATACATTTGACTTAGATTTATGATTTGAGAAGGTTTGGAGTATAAGACAACTGAGAGAAGCATGTCTATGCCACAGACGTATCTTGAAGTATTTCTAACTTCAATTAGTAAGTCATGCGAGCAAGTTATCACAGCATTGACTCAGAGCCCAAAACACCCTGACTTCTCTGCCAGCTTGGAGTAGAGGCAAAATGAGCTCACATTTGCCCACGATGAACCTTATTTGCTCCAGCTGCTCCAGCAGGGAGAGGAGAACCTCATGCGGAGAGTTCTCTCCCGGCTGACTCTCCTCTTCCACGGGTGATACAATCTGAAGACGAGGTCCTCTATTTTTCCTGTTCTTCCCATTCCTAAAAAGGAAGATTTGGCTGTCCTGTGAGTTACCAAATCAGCACAAAAAAATGGGCCTCCTAAGCAGTTATTTGTGCCTACAGCTGGTTCTGGTCTATGCTCTGTTGGACACACACATGTACTTAATTCCCATTTGTGCTGGATGCCTATTAAAAGAACAAATCTGCAAGTGAGGAGGGTCTCTTCTACCATGTCAATGGAAGTGAAATACGTAAATCTCCTGCATGCTGAGGGCAAATGTATGCTTAAAATGCTTGGGAGAACAGCTGTGAAAAAGAATAAGCGGTTTGTATTATGCTGCAAAGTGTCACTGATCCAACATGCTAAGCTGATCCTCATGTAGTACATTGTGCTTGCTCCATGCTTGCATTATACTGCCTACTGCTTCTATGTGTGGGTAATTCAAAATGCACGGCATTTCAGACAGCATAGAAAAAGGGACAAACCTGGCTTCTTCTGTATAACCAGCATGGTTCACAGCAGCAAGGGACCACTGGATTGGAAAGAACAATTCCAGTTAGGGGCCCCGTGCAGTGAGTGGAGGTGGAAATCATGGTGAGCCACGGAGAGAGCTGTGGAGGAGCAGGGGGAACTGCCTGTCTTTCCTAGTCTGGGAAGCCATAAGAGGGATTGGAATAATCTTCCTCGGTGCCACTGTTTTTCTCCCCTTTTATCGGCCAGTGGTGAATCCCAGTCACCTGGGAGACATCCTGGAGTGAGACTGGTATAAGATGATAGGGGAGTCACAAAACATTTAAATAATATTAAGGGTTCTGTAGGAGACTGTGGAAGGAAGTCCCATTTCCTTTCCTTAAAACTGAGCAGAATTGCACACTTGACCAAAACCCACAGTACATCTTCAAAGTGCAAAGTACAGCTGCAGAGCTCAAGGCATTCATCTCCCACCCGCCCTGTCTGAACCAGCACCCGAGCCCAATGATAAACTGCACATATGATTTCCCTCTGGACAAGAGAGAGAAGCAGCAGAACAGCTTAGATGTTAATTATGGCATCAATGGAAGAAATTCAGATGCTACACTGAGGGAAGCCTTAGAAAACTTTACATGATATAGAAACTATGAATACACCAGTGACATCAGGAAAAAGATGGGAGGTCCAATGCACGCGCTTTGCATATGGACACATAATTCTTAATTTCATACTCTGTTTTTTTTTTTTTTTCCTAGGGCTTATATATCCATCAATAACACACACCAATATTTTTAGTTCCCTGACAGAAGCACTGAAAATCAGAACCCATTTATGTAGTACCAAATAAAATCAGAAATAAGAGTGGGCTTTAACACTGGAATACAAATTTCTAAACCTCTGAGGACCAGATGTAGCAAAACTGGAACATTCGACAGCTGTAATGTGCACCAAGAAGTCACATTTGTTCATGAAAAGTCACATTACTTATATTAATTGGATATGTCCAGCTCATCCTGAGTCCACTTAAGCCTTGGCAAACCTCTAGCTCCAAGGCATAACAAAAATATTAATATAGATATGCCTTTGTATTACGCCATTTACATAACGACTCCCACCTTTGCAACCTAATACTTACTCTTTGGAACACAGAGAACTATTGACTCATATCTGGACTGGGATGCCAAAACCTCCTAAATTTAGAGATGTTTGGAACAAGAGAGTTTGGTTCAGGCCCATCCACAACAGCAAATTAAACACAAGTCATCATCTGTTCGAGCGACATTTTCAGCATGTCCAGAGCCTGGCGTGAGCTGACATTCTTTCTCCCAATAAGATTTACAGAATTTGCGCATTGAAAAGTATTGAGGTAAACCACGGTCTGAGGGCCAAGTGCATAAATTAGACCAGTCCCCTCCCTTCAGTAAATTACATGTATACACGCTGTAGGTTGGCTAACTATGCTTTTGGCAACTTGAACAAGTCTGTGTGAGTGTGTGTTAACAGAAGGGGAGTTTGTGTCATACTCATGCATTTACATTTTCTTTTCTAAGACTTTGGTGCAAGGAATATGTTGTACATCATCTTTTCCCTCCGTTCACATCAGATACTAGATTAAACAGACAGGAAAAAAAATGTAATATTAAAAGAGTTGGCACATACTGCACTTTCTCAGCAGAAATTGTGTCACTTGTATATCGGTTTGGTTTAAATTACGTAGGTCAATTTAAGGTCAGCAAGAAGTGCCAGATTAGCATCCTTAGAGACTGAGGTCCTCTCCTCATTCACAGAACAAGTCCAGATCAAGAAACATCCATTAAAGCTTCACGCACAATGTTTCTTCCTTAGAAGACAGTTATATTTCCTCAGGCCAACCAAGTGCTCACCTGTTCCTTGAGCCCTCTGCTTATATGGCAAAACAAAATGACCAGTTGGCTTGATGATAAGGGGACTGAGACTATCAAACTGCTTCTTGAAACACTGTGAAGATTTTTGAGCTGCATATTTGCAGGAGTCCATGTACCTGTGAAATAGCTGAATCACTGTCTTCCATGTGTCAAAATTATGCCATTGCTGGGCTGTTCCATCTTCCTCCCACAGATCTACCACATTTTAGGTAGAATGCATGGCCTAAAAACCCAAATACATGTTGCAGCTCAGACTGGCTTTTGGTGACTTCTAAAAAAGTAATACAGTGAATACCACTAGGAAAGCCACACAGTACCCCAAAGGGATGCAGTTTGCACTCTAGGCTTTCAGCCTTCCAAACTGGACTATCTGTGCAAAGCTTTTCTCTATGACCTGAAGAACCCGTAGAATTATTTTTAATTGAAGGCCGAAAGCCTCACATAACCAGATGACATGAGAACTAGGGCTTTCTGAAAAACGGAAAACACGGGATGATTTTGGACTAAAACACAAAGGAACTGAATATTGTGCATACGTCTTCTCCTGAATTTCCAGCAAATTCATCCTCTTGCCAGGCATCTCACTCAGCCCAAGCCCTCCTCTTGCAAAATTCCTTGGTATCCCATCTTCCAGACTGCCTGATATCTCAGCTTCCCTCAACTTCTTTCCAGAAGGTCTTTCCACAGATCCATGGCATTCCAGCACTGTGGCATTCCTCAGTGTCCCTTTGAGCAACTGAAGGATGTGTTACTTTGCGCAATATGTTCAGGCTCTTCCTACTGTGTCTTCAGCCCCTCCCAATGTCTCCTGTGCAGGGTGAGGGAGACGAACAGCAGAAGCAGTTGCAGGAGTGTCTGGACAGAGTATCAGAGCTCAGTTCCTTCCCTTAAATCCCTTGTGTTCACCTCTTAGCAAGCAGAACTGTTGTTCCAGAAATGAGATCCAGAAATTATTTCATTCCAGAAATTGAAGTTGCAGGAAAGGTTTCCCTCCTTCCAGTTCTTTCTAAAATTATATCCAGGAAAACAAAGTGATTGTTAGGGGCTGAGTGGGCAGCAGGGAGGAAATCCTGCGTGTCTGTCTCCCAGACCATTCTGTCATCTCCTTTTGGCATTGCATGTTCAGCCCTGGTTTGGAAGTGGCCACTAGATGGGAGGTGGATTTACCTGAGGAGGGAAAGAAAGCGATGACAAATAAAGTGGGCTGCCAGATTCCTGCAGCACAAGACAGGAGGAGATGGTGCACCACTCGGTGAACCCTCTCTCCATACTTCTGGAGCATCCAGCCCTGCTACTTTCTGCTGTGCCGGCCCTCCAAGCAGCAGAAGCCAGCCTGCAAGCTGTGCAGGCAAAGCTGGCAGCGCCTCAGGGACGAGTCTGCTGCTTTGGTGTTGATGGAAGACCAGTCCCAGAGCACCAGCACTGCTTACAGCAGCTCCCTCCTTGGCTTTGTCCTCCTATTTCCTCCTGTGCCTGATCTACAGAAAGAGATCTGCTGCTTCACAGTCCCTTCCCTCCTCTGCAATTAGGACTACACATCATTAACAGACCCCAAAACACAAGCCTGAATGCAATTCCCAGACACATGTCTCTGGAGACTCTTTCCAATGTGCACCACATTTTAAAAGAAATGCTTTCTCTCATGCCGCTCCCTCCTATTCCAAATAACAGAACAGCCTGGTAGCAACTACAGCAAACTCACAGTGGGAAATATAACAGTAGAGAAGTATTCAGTGTTCACAGTAATCATCTCCTTTACTATGATTTAGCAGAAATGTGGCTGGCATGTCCTGAAGATAAAAAAAAGGTCTTCTGAGCATAGTGCAGAAACTTCTGCTACAAAGTTATGAAAATTCCAGAGCTTCTGTTTCTGTAAATAAAAATTTTCCAGGGGAAAACATACAGAGGAGACAGTCATGTACTTTAGCCTGAACAGGAATCGGGAAATTCAGGGTCTAGTCCCAGCTCCACTCACAGACAGCTACTTTGGCTCATTTGGCTTCAGTTTCCGCTTTCCATGGTAAGACCAAAACAATAATAAAAATCACAATGAAAGCAATAGAAAAATATTTGCATAATTATTTAGCATGTGTTTGCATGCTTTGTATGCTAAACAAGGGATTGTTCCTCAACACACAACCTCAGGACAGATAGGGAAGTAGAAAGTGGGTAGGAGAACGGGAACAAAACCCAATACGTGTAGAAGTAAATTCAGTTCCTTATAAAAACAAGCTGAAATGCGTATTTAGGAGAGGCTAAATATGCAAAGACTCAGAGCCTGGTGGAAAAAGTCAGGGAGTTCATACTGGGAACATAGGCTATGACACAGGAGGAAGTATGGAAATAATTGTGGAAGAAGCTGATAAATGGGTGGACCGGGCTGGAAATACTGGTAGAGCTGAAGGCGGTATCATGACAGGTGTACAAACGATGATGATGATGAATACGTTTTCAGTTTGGACGGTGATGAAGCATGAGTCCTGCTGACTAAGGGTGAAACAGCCCAGACAGTGACTGTTAGATTCTCCTGCTCCAGGGCAAGATGCATTGGACTGCATCTAAACCAAGGCAGGACTGCCTATCTGCAGATCTCAGCTCCTTCCAAAGCAGCGCTCAGAGCCAAGCACCCGCCTGAGGAAGATACTGCTCCACAACTCTTTGATATGGCACATTTACCAGCAGGTTCAACCAGTAATTCAGTGAAACATGCATTCAAGTCAATAGGACAAACCCATGTGGGAATAACTGTGAGTCACATCGTTGCAGGAGTGGCACCCCTGCACTGAGCCAAGCCCATCCCAGAGCTGTTCCGTTGGCATCCAGTGAGGGTCTGCCACAGATCAAGTTCTCCATCTGAAATATCAAGCCCTGCCTCTCTGGGACAAATTTACTGCTTTGATCTTTAGACCCCACTGTATGTGGACATGCCAGATGAGGTTTCTTAAACACTCAGACATCCATGGAGACAGAAATATCAACAGGAATCAATGCAGAGATATGTCACCTTGGCAAATTCAACTTACTATGTCCCCTTTGTGCTTTGACAACTTTCAGCTGAGGCTGTTTGTATGATTTGTTGAACTAAATTAGGGAAAGGCTGATTCAAGAACAAAAAAATGGAGCTGAAAAGGAGCTGGGGTTTTCATACTCAATGAAGTAAAATGATAATCACCTATCAAGAGAAAAATACGTGATAGGTGCCTCAGGCAGTAAAATTCTGAAGAGCATCATGAGCCACAGGTTACAAGAAAAAAGACAAAGACATAAAGAAGAATAGATTAACCGAACCATGGGAGAACAGTAAGGAAAGCAGCTGGTTCAGATATTCATATTGACAAAACTCTGGCTGGCTACCAAATATACCCTTCCCACGCAGAAATAATTTGGGCTTGAAGGGAGCATAAACATTCCTTACTATTCTATATCATTAATTGTCAATTCTACTTGGTGTCCAAATCCCAGAACATTAACATCTGAATTCAAATATGATGTGGTCCTAATCATCTGAAAGTAACTACATCCTTTGCCCCACAGTACACTCCTTAGGGTTCATGTGGGGAGAAGCATGACTTGCCATATGGAAAATATCAGTCAAAATAAAATATTTTTATCTTATGTTGAGTCATTCACGGTTTCCCACTGGCGTTTGCCATAAAACCAAGAAAAAGTGAGGTTGTTTAAGCACTGTCTAGTCTCAGGGACTGCGAATGGATGTACATCCAGTTTTACTGCAGTCTGGTGTAGTCTTTCTTGATGCAATAAGCACGTTTAGCTGTCTACAAATTCCATAGATGTTTTTAGTAAAAGTGGGAGGTTGTGCTACCAAAGGAGAACATGAGCCAAAGATCTTCTATTATCCATATCCTGTTAAAGGTCAGACAGAGCTCTTACCTCAGTGCTATAATGTGACCAGAAACTTAATTGAAAATATACGAAAAGGTTATTAATAAAGAGATGAAGCCGTAGTAAATTTAATATAGCTCACAGAAGGACTTTTGCTAGAAAGAGAAGGTTAGATAGATAGATAGATAGGCCTTTAATTAAGGTGTATTGCTGGATTAAGCGTAAATTTTCCAAGCAAGCATGAAGTTGGAAAACTGGTAATTGCTTCCAATTTATATTATAAAAACCAGTCATATTAATTTTACTTCCTATGACAGCCTTACTCAATTCTAAGGTTCATTCACTTAATTGGAAGGGAGAATTCTTTGAGTAAAACATAAGGAATTGAAGAAAGAGACAGACATTGCAAGAATTGAACGAACAGCACTTTAAATGAAATCATTAAAAACCCTCGTCCAAGATTCTCAATAGATTTATGTTTGCTGTCCTCAAGGGATATTTATTATCAAAGCTGAGTAGGAAAAGATTGGAAATTATATCAGAAAAAAGTATCTAATGGTCTTCTTGAAAATTGAATCTGAAGAACTCCCTGTTTCTATTACTATCGTAATTTTTCCATGTCTCAAAATCAGTGTAGACTAGAAACTCAAATGTTTGTCTCACTGAGACCTCTTGCAACAATGGTATAACTTGGTCAAGTGTAACCAAAAGGTACACATGCATACAAACTAAATTTGCCTCAACCGTATTCTTGTCTTGTTCACAACAGAGAGTTACAGGAGGGAGTATGTTCAAAGAGAGCATTGCTGTAAGTATTCATACAACTCTCTTTGCATAAATCAGGCTCAGGAAAAAAAGCCTTACTGAAGCAGTGAGTCTTTGTGGGTTTGGGAGTTATCCAGTTAGTGATAAGGAAACAATACGTGGTGGCTTAAGTGGCAAATACCAAGCAGTAATGATAACAGCTAACATTTAAAAGTAATAGTCCTGAAGAATACAAGTAATTCACAAGACTAAATATCAAAATCACTTGTTGACTACTATTGAATAATAAATCTACATCTCTTTTGCAGGTAAATTGCCTTAAAGAAGAAGATTAAGTTCTGAGGGGGGTTGTTTAGTTTTTCAGTGTGAATATTCACACAGCTTCAGTGGTATCTAGATAACTGCCTGCTCTCTTTCCCCTGACAAAGACAAACACAGGACAGCTGTTTCCACATTTACTGTCACTGGATAAGAGATATAATTCTGTAATTATAATCAACCAATATGCACTGAATTTTAATCTCATTTATGCATTCTGCATAAATCAAAATAAGTGCATCACGAATACATTCCTGGCATGGACAAGTGGGTTCTGGTACAGACAAAGGCATCAGCAGCACTATGCCCAAGTCTTTCTGGGATCCATTTAAGCAGCCACTTGAAAAGGATCCATAGCAGAAAGATGACCATAAAAGTGGGGAAAGCTGAGGCAAAGACAATGATAAGTAGCACAGAGCTAAATCTCTCCCTGTCAGAAGTCAAATGATGTTAAAGAAATTACTCTATGGATGGTTTTGGTCTACGTCTCTGGTTTCTGGAGGGAAGTGACATGGGATATTACTCCATCAATGGATATAAAGAGAAGGTTAAAATGTCCTGATGCTAATCATTCAGCAAATATAAAATAATCATGTTGTGAAAGTATTTAATACTTTCCATTTTCAGTGATGAGCAAGCTTTAACTAATTAAACAGCAAGGTTAGAGTAATTAAAAGCTCGGATGTTAGGTTGCTAACAGGAACAGAATAATAGATTGAATGAATTATCTTTAAACAATTCAAGACTAAAAGAAAACACCAAAACACTCCTATGTTTACATGAAAGGAATGAGATCTCAATACGTCAAGAACATTAAAGCTAGCAACAATAAATTTTTATCTGTCAGCGGGAAGGGAAGATAGAGCTCCAGAAAGCCCAGGGAGGATTAGGGAGGACAGTAGACAATCAACAGTGAAACAGAGACAAAGCTGGGAACATAACTGTAAAGTGCTTGAGGAAATCCCTAAATCCGTTGGTATTAAAGCATTTACAATGACTTTTCAATTTTGTGACCGGCCTCACTATTGGGAGAGTTCTGTCATTTATGACAGTGGAAGCAGGATCAGGTCTTAAAGTCAATAAGTTAAAAAAGCTTTAGTGAGGTTTGAAGTTATTTCATGAAACGCACTTACAGTGATTTGCTTAAGAAAGATACAGCAAATAGCTACTAGTAGGCCTTAGTCGTGAATACAGAAACAAGTTAAAGCAAGGTAAGATACAGTGTGAAACCAAAGCATTTCGGCTGCTCGGTAGGGAGTCGTGCAATCAGAGTTCAGTGATACCTTATGACAGCAGCAAGGCTTTCCCCATTCTTTGCTTCTGCCCCTGTGCTACGCTTGCCACCCATTCATGTGGCAAGACAACCGTTTGTGGAACTACGTGGAGAACTGGATCACTGAAATAACCCAAGTAAAAAAAAAAAAATCCAAATAAAAATCAGGGGGTTGTCTGTTTTCTTTAGCCCAGATTATTTCCATGACCTAATTTAAAGCACACCTCCACACACAGTTGCACTGGCACCAAGAGGAGACAGTAACCTGCAGCATGAGGGCAGAAATGAACTTCCAAGAGTAGAAGGAACTTCTTAAAGTGGCTTTATTGCTTTGCTTTTGTTTTCAGTAAATGTAAAATAAGCCACCTTCAGGAAAAGAGAAGTAAGCTAACTTCCACTTTCCAAGGGTAAAAGTGAGCACCCAGGCAGTTATCACGGACTTGCTGAAAAGTTGTGTGTTCACACCCTACCTTACTCTTCTCACTAACTCTGAGAGGGACAGAGCAAGCCCATTAATTTGGCACTAAAAATCAGTTCTGATAAACCTCCACATTTGCTAAGAATTAAGCCCTAAAAAGAACTTCTCTGGTATCTGAAATAGAGTAAGATATGAAAGACTGTCAAAAGCTGAAGAAATACAATGGAAACTCCCTTTGCTTTCAGTAACTGCAGGGTCTAGGTAAAGCATAAGAAGGAGGGAAAGGGACTGTGTAATTTCAGGGAAAAAATATCCAGGGTTCTTGCCCAGAGGGACAGACCCAGCCATTCTTAACTGGAAGTACCCCCTGTTCCACTCTGTACCAATTTCTGCTTCTGCCGACAAAATAAGAGTTCTTAAATTACGTCTCTATTGTGCAGTGGTTCTAAAAGGACGCAGCATACGTAGAAAAATGTAGCTGTTAAGATCAGCTTCCTCACTCCCTCTTCTGCATATGACACCTCTTTTACTTAATCCTTTTGCTTGTTCATGTGCTCTGAAACAATCGTGAAGCTTTGCATCCCAATGCTCAGTCAGAGACAAGGAGGTACTGCCCACCAATCTGGTCCAGTCAACATGTCTCAACATCCTTCACTCATCCCTTCTCCTGCCACCTCTGTATCTTTGTGCCTTTTCATTTGGATCTTTCTCTTTAATTTTTAAACCTCTACTTTTTTCCATGTGCAAAGTCTTTACTAGCATGGGGTGGCACCTTCTTTAAAGCTGCCTGAAAAGCACCTTTCCTTCATGAAGCAGAAGTCACCCAATTAGCCAATATGCTGCATTCCTTTTTAGAGAGGGATGAACTCATTGCTCTCTAAGTAGTTCCATGAGCACTGGGACAAAAGAAACCTACTTCCCGCTCTGCCTTTACCATGTGGACTCTGATATAGGGGTTGTGTTTGCATTTCCCTCATAAGAGGTATTAAGAAGACCTCTTAGCCTTTAATTGGCCAGCTATTTGCACAAATTTTATAGGAACTTTATGTATTTGACCTCTACTTCCCAGTCAAAACCATTAAGGATTACTAGAAAGGGAGTAACAGACTGCCATATACATAGGGGTCGTGAGTCTTGTTTCCTTAGAAAACTTGGCTAAAATAATCCTAGCAGCACTTACCTTTTTTCAAGGACAGTCTTCATGAACAAAGATACGATGTTGAAATATCTTTCTAACCATTCAGGTATCATTCCATGTTATACATTCTTTTTCAAGAAAGCCAAGCATAGTAACTAAAGCAAGATGAAAAGAAAATTTGGCAAAGAACAAAACAGCAACAAGGCACTGTTGCCTAAAATACGGATACAACCCATGAAAAGCTTGGTTCTCCTTCCTAACACATCTTCCTCTTTGAGTGTCCAATGTTGTGGGTTTTCGATAGACTAATTTCTCATTTAAGAAGTTACAGTATATCTCACTTTTTTTTTACCAATCCTGTTCATGAAACGATTACTTGCCAGATTTCTTATTCTACTATAGGAAGAAAAAAAAGTTTCCAAAATCAGGTATTACTCAACAATAAGCAAATAATGTAGAACATTTTTGCAATATGGTAATAAATTTAAAAATCTGGTCTTTGTTAGGGCCCAGCCCAAAGCCCTGTAATGTCTGTGGAAAGACTTCAGTCAGACTTGATCAGTCCTCATAAATACAGCTGTTAGTTCAGACTGGAATGTTGATAGTGTAAAGTGAAATAACTTGGGGCTTCACTTAGCCTTTTCACAAACAAGCGTCAGCAATATCAATGGGAATTACGCATGTGCAAGCGTGGGCAAAATGCAAGTACACTGTCTACATCAAGTCCTCAGCTTATGTAGCAAATGTTATCCCTACAACAACATATCCAGCATACTGTCAGTCAGCCCAACTGATTTTCTTCCCGAATAACAATCTGCAAGCATCAGGATGCCAAACATCACTGAGTGATACAACAGCAGGAA
>NW_008824360.1:2252258-2256493 GCF_000699105.1 Pygoscelis adeliae | reverse complement strand
ATCAGGGCCAGATCCGCCCCTTCCCCTTGCTGTCTAGCTCTGCCAATCCATTCTCTTTTCAAATCATGGGGTTTATTCCAGAATTACAGAGTTATCAATCATCTTCTGAAAAAAAAAGCAGTAACTTCTACACTGTCCCCTAAGCCCTTCCATTTTGGTCTGCTTCAGCCCTTACTACCCCAGCTATATTTCACCTCTACTACTCTTTCTCCTAGAATCCAAGGAGGGATAAGTGTGGCCATCAGAAAGAAAGCCTTAAAACAGCCTTAGTCTTCATGGTCCTCAAGCTGTTTTAGGTAAAGAAGATCATGTCCAGCTCTTAAGTTTGTGGGTGTGGGGGTATATATATATATATAATCATAGAATAGTTTGGGTTGGAAGGGACATAATGCTATTTCCTAAACTTCTAGCTCTGTTAATATTAGAATGATATGAAACTGAAAGGCAGGAGTGATTTATACAGTCACCGCCATGCTAAAAGATAACACTATTTAAGTGGTCGTATGCTCTCATGGACAGTACACAGGGCTGGAGTCCAGAAGCCTGAGCTCATCCTGCCACTGACATCCAGTTCAACCTTAGGCAAATTATACAGCTTGATCCTAGACCTATTGAAGTCATTGGCAAAGGTCCGTTTGACGTAACAGTACAGGATCAGGTCCTGCATCTCTCCTTTTGTTGCAAGGTGTCTCTAGGGTGAAAGTGTGTGAAGTGTTTCAAAGATTTAAAGTACTATAGTTGTCATCCTGCAATTCTTATTCATGCCTGATAATTTTTACTTGTGGGAGTAGGCCCATTGGCTCCACAGTCATCATTATTTGTAACATTTCTAGTATTATTCATACCACAGCTAGTTTTCTGGCATATTTTTATTAATTTTAGAAGTGGAACATTTTTAGCAGCATGCTTTACATATTCAATAGGTGCATGATATAATTAATCAAAGAAATGTCATAAGAAACACAAAGGAAATATACTTCTTATTACATTCAATATTTAATTGCCCACAGTTGCTCTCAAGTCAAACCTTCTACTGTTCAGAGTTGTCACAGATCACTTACATTGTTTCGTGGGGTCTTTTTAGTGAGTCTAAGTCAGGACTAATTTTTCTTAGTTTTAGAGGTTTATTGTACCAAAATGAAAAAGCAAAATGACACCTCAGGTGAGGCGGTAGCATTAGTAGCTTACCCTCAATTCTGCAAACACCTTGTAGGGATTTTTTTTACTCTGTCAAACACAAGTTTGCAAATCTTGGCCCAAATTGCATCTACATGATGGAAATTTCAGCAGCCCTATAATGCTGCTGGGGTTTGTAGATCCTTCTCTAGATCCTCAAAAGAGAAGTAAAATAAAGTGGGTCCAAAACACACATATGGGTTTGGCCAAGTTTGCTGAAGTTTAATTTGACTGAGTGGCCCGATTCTTTTCCCTTCATTATCCTAATAGTTGGAACTGCTCATTCTCTCGTCTGTCATCCATTCTGTGGTGGTGTTGTTACAGGATGAAGCAAATGGCTTCCTCTAGGAAAGGGCCTTATAGGGCAGAGATTCCCTGGTGGCCCATAGATTAGATGCCTCCCTTTTTTCCACCCCAAAAGGAGTGGTAATGAGCTAAAAGCTGCTACAAGTGCCACCTATAAAGGAAAAGAAAGCTACTAAGACACTTTCAGTACATGGGCATGTCTGGAACAAGGTTAAGTGAAAAATTGCTGGCATCCACAGTATACCTGCAAAGCAGGAGCAGATGCTCTATCCCACATCCATGTATCTGTCAGTGCCAATATGACTATTTCCAGGACCAGTTATGCCTGGTTGATTATAAACAGTTCAGGCAACTCCCATGATTGTTTTCATACAAGTCAGACTTTGGCCTTATAAACAGTGTTCTCTATTATTAAATATGGTCCTTTGTACATGGCAATGTATTAGCGCTAGTCTTTATCTTACCTAACTTTAGCTGTCTAACATCAACCAGCAATACTAAACTACCCACCCCAGATTCTCTACATATTTTGTAGAGTATTAGGAAGTGGCATTAGGAAGCGACTTCAAAGGGCAGTTCATTTCAGCCCAGCAGAAAGAAGACAGACAGGATGAGTCACCATCTCAGAGTATCTACTTGTCCCCATTGACAACAGATCAAGAGTTGGATGACTTGCTTAGACTGAATGCTTAACTTCAGATGGCTTAAGTTAGGTGAAATGAATCCCACTTAGATTTTTATTCAACATCAAATTCTGCTGCTTCCCACAACCTAAATTATTTTAGTCATCAGGTGCCTTACTCACTGCCTTTTGCTGTTTTGTTCAAGGAGCTGATTTATGGAGTAAAAAGCCTTTCCTAGAAATGAAAAGGAAAATGCTGCTTGCATTTTTAACTTTGCCTCTGTTAGCCAAGTACTTCCTGCAGTATGGCAAGGTGTGGGTGTGGTGAACTCTTTGTGCGTAATAGATGCCAGTGATGCTGAAGCCAGGGAGTAGGAGATAATTTTCAAAAGCTGCCTGGCAAGCAGTTGGTCAACTGGGTGTCAGAAGAACACAGAAATTGGCTGGCTTGGCAGCCAGAGCTGTGCTGGTTGGTGGACTAGAAATCAGCACTTTCCAGAGAGAACAACGGAAGTAGATATCCCAATCCTATGGAAGCTCAGCAGCAGCTGGGGGTGTCTGATTTCCTCACAGTCCTCTGAAAACCCGAGTGTTGGATTTTAAAGATGCAGCTAATGGATCTCCTGGTGACTCAACATGAGTCAGTCCAATTAAGAACTGAATCAAGCTCTCCAAATATTCCCATGAAGCTCTTCCTCTGAAGACTTCAAAGTGCATTACGAAGATTCAAAGTGCTAACAAGTAGGATAATCCAATGATGATATCAACTCTGGCATGACGCACTTCCCATGTGACCAGGGACAAGTCCATTTAGAGGCACACTTATTAGAGACATTTAGAAGCCACACAGAGATTTGGACTGAAATACAATAAAGATTGCATCTTGACAATCTTCTCTGCAGAATTCTATAAACTGGTTGTAAAATTTTATAGAAAGAGCATTCCACTAACTATTGCACTCTGGGGGCTTTCCTATAATAAATACCTGTCCTGCTCCATTTTGGAACATAAACTGAGCTTTACTGCTCAGCCTGATCTATTGTCTGAACCACGTAACCCTAAAATCATGATTTTGCTATCAACCTCCTGTTTGGCTGAGGAGAAAATAAATAAAAGGCAAAGCTGAACAGAACCATGTTATGTATTTGTTTAACCCTTCCTTGATGGAGCTAGAAAATACATGCATTAATATCACACAAAGTAGCTGTACAGTTTTTAGGACTCATCTAGTTCCTTCAGAGGACAACGATGAAACCACACACTGGTTTCATTTCGGTGAAAGTGCTGACTGGATTCTCAGAAGTTAATAGTGGGCCAGCCCTACAAAATAACAAATAGTTTTTTGAAAGCAGTGATTGTAGGAGCAGCTGAGCATGTTCAGCAGCATTGCTGCTGCTGTCACAATGAAAATGTTGGGGGAGAAAGAAGGAAAGCTGCTATAAGCACCAACAATCCTTGGACTGAGCCCTTATGCAAGTGCTCTTTGTTGCAAAATATGATAGCGCAAATCAAATTTGAGAAACATTTTATTGGCAGCAGACAGTACGTCTGTCCTATGCGTTGCGTTGATAAAGTATATGTCATCACTGCAAACACTTGCACAATATCTAGACAGTATGAGATATGCTTAAACCACCTTAATTGCACAGTGGTATACCAAAAGTTAGCAGCTGAGTTGCAGAGGCATCTCAGTGCAGCAAGAATGGATCAAGATTTTATAGCTCTAGGTACCACGCAAAAACATCCAGATGACCTCAGATAGTCCCTGAAAATCCTGGCCATCCTTGTTCTACCTATGGGTTCCCTGGTTTGAGAGGTGTTCTTCTGTGAACTAGCATTTGGAGCAGAAGACTGCCAGCATTGGCCTTGTTCTCGTGTCCCTATCGCACAACCAAAACCACCGCTGGCACTATCTGCCTTCCCTGCTTACAGCTTTCACAGAGGTTATAACTATACTGTAAACTCAGAAGGACCAGGGTACAGGTTTGATCCATGATCTCCCAAATTGTGTAACCGTTAGGACACTCCCTGGCATGGCACTGGCCTCTCCCAGCTAGCGCTTTCCCAGACGATGCCTGGGCACGCTTGGGGGGCAGCAAAGGCCAAAGACTGTTTCCAGGAGGCAGTCTGG
>NW_008824360.1:2210621-2252216 GCF_000699105.1 Pygoscelis adeliae | reverse complement strand
CATGTGGATATGAGTCATGATACGCTACTTTGTGTTTGGGTTATTTTCTTTTCTAGCCATAGCCAGAGAGACTAGGGAATGAATGGTCACTCTTCCTGAGGCACTGAACTACTCTTCCTGAAAAAAAGTTGCTTACTGAAAATAGCACTTTGGTGAGAACATGCAAAGAGAAAGCTCACTGATTTTGACTAGGTTTGCCCTCTGCTGTGGCTAAGCTGAGGACTGCAGTCTCTCGGGCTGCCAATCAGCTGGATTCAGCAGCAATTCATTCACTAGAAAAAGTAGAAAAAGAAACAGGAAAAAACTATATGAGGTTTCCATGACTACTGGACTGTATACTTTCTTTCGACCATTATCACAAATTTTGCCATCCAAACAAGCAACAGATGTCAGAAATAATGTTTGGTTTTAGTGAGCATTCATTTCAGATACATCACAGGGAAAAGTACTGCCTTTGAGCCCAAGCTAGTGGCACACTTTCATCTGTGGGCAAAACACAAAGCATAGACATCCAGACTTCTAAACACTGTCCCTAGAGCCCCTCTTCAGTAATATTTCCCAATTATGTTGAACTTCTAAATTTCATATTCTTTTGTGATGGTTGTTGAAAATAACAGGTCAAGAGTAACACCACATAAGGTTTTCTGAAGGACTAACATATATTAAAAACTGCAGCATTTTGTAGAGAAATGGCACAAATTTTGACTTTAATATTCTAGAGCAATGAAGAGAGGACAGAAATAAAAGCCATGTAATCAGTTCCTCTTATCAGTGATGCTGGACTGTAGAGCAGATTATCCTGTATTCATTTATGATATATTCAAGACCAACAGGTGGAAGTACAAGTGGTGTTTCTTCTTCATTCCCCTGTGTGCCTGCTCAGCTTATCACTATTATTCAGATAACATAAAATACAGCTTAAAAGAAAAAACTTTCAAAATTTTCATTAACCACTAACCCTCTACTTGCTTTCCTATTATTCTATTTCATCCTACTTCCCCATTACAGCCCTGACACCCTGGGCCACTTTTTGGAGCAATACCTGGATTCTGCATTTGCTACAGAGCCTTCTTCCCTCACTTCCCTGTTTTAGATGAGTTCATCTCTTTAACACACAGGCAGCCTTTACAAGTTTTAGGACTGAAAGGTTCTATAGAGAATTTCATATCTCTGCCCAAATTTCAAGCACGTAGTCTAAGGACTTTGCTAAACCAGAATCTCAGGGCTGTTGATTTACTGTTCTTGTAACTCAGATTTTTTTTGCCAAGGTATAATAGATTAAAAGACCCAGAGAGTTTCCTTAGATGTCTTTGCTGGCTAAACAGTCTGTATGAACCACAAGCTACTCAATAGTTAATAATAACAAGCTTCTCCCCCCAACATTTGGTTTGAAAGGACTACAAGCTCTGAGTCATTGCACAGTTGATTTGAGCTTAACCCTAATAGCTCTGTTATGTCGTGGCTTATTCTTAAATCTTCTTGGAAGCAGGAGAGTGTCAACAATAAACTTGTAACGTTTAACACTAACACCAGGTAAACTGTTTTATCTCAATTAAAAATATCAGTAGTGTCCTTTCCACTACATCACAGAGCTGTAAAGTAATGCTGGAGCAAAAGCATGTGCCTGCTGGTATATGCCTGAAGAGGTTCTGGGAATTAATTCTGCTTTGCAGAACTATTCCAGTTATTCATGTGACTCAGCAGCTGAGATCGGGATCTTCCTGCACTCACACAGTGACGTGCTGCAGAAGCACAGGATAGGAGAGACACCTTATCAAAAGAAAAGCCCTCCTTGGGGACAGGCTCTCCCAGTAGCTGAAAAGGAAATTTCTGTTGCGCTATCTGTGCTAGTCCGGTGGGGCAAGATTAGCAGGTTATTATTAGATCTGGATGATTTTCTTTACTCTGGGTAAAGAAGGCAATCATTCTTTTCAACCAATAAAATATTTCTTAGTACTGCTGCTGTGATGTCTGCCCAGATGTGATCTCAGGGCTAAAGGCTAGCACTGTGTCAAAGGAAAACAATACTCCACACCTCTGCTTTCAGAGTTATACCTAAGAGTATTTCAGCCACACTCAGTATTCAAGTTTTATTTATAAATGTTTTAGAAAGGATTGATACCTGGCTAACCCTTGTTATATGCATGTTGCAGACAGGAACAGTAAATTGTAAGTCAGTTATCTGTGCCCCCTAGTCTTATTCAACTTTGTATGTAATGACTGATCAAAACATTCATAATAGATTAACCCTTTATAAACCAATCACAAATAGTATCTTGACCGACAGGGCACTCATCAGCCCCATTATGCACAGCAGATAGGAATTATCTGACTAAATGCAGGCATCTAGGATGGAAACCTGAGCATCTGAGCCAGTCACTCCACACTCTCTCTGTCAGTAACACAGTCAAAGGAGTGAGTTGAGTCCTCCAAAAGTAAACATCTAAAATAGGTCTATCAAATGGTAGCCAAAGCATTTTAAGTGACCTGCACAGGATCTTACAAAACAGACTGTGGCAGATCAAGAACAAGACACACATCTCCTAATTCCTGTCCTTAGTCTCAGTCCACAAGACTGCTGCCCTATAACCACATAATCATAGTTCTGCAATTCTTCAGTGAAGCTGTGAATGCATTTGACCAAGGGTCTTAAATCTGCCAGCTCCAGAAAAACAGACTTCCTTTAATATTATGCACAATCTAGTATTTTTGTAGGAGCAGCCAGTGTAGTCAATGTAATCTCAGCCACCTAAACATTACAGTATACAGAAGTACCTGAAGTGCAGCAGTTACACCTCACACCGAGTACTGTTTTCACTGTTCATCCTGATACAAGTAGCAATTACAAAGTATTTTTGCAATGTATTGTACCAATTGCAATACCAAAGTATCGTTTCCTCTACCTACTGTTCCTCTGCAGCCTCCCTCTCCTGACTTTACAGTTGGATTTTCTCTTTCAAGAGACATTATTTTCTGTCTGCTCTGCTGCTACTTCTTCCACAACAAATGGCACATTCAAAATATAGGCGAAACAGTATATTTAACCCCTCCAATGGGTAAAAGAATAATGACAGCAGCCTGTGATACATATGTGAATTAAAAAAAGCCATCTGCCGACACAGGCTTTAGTGGGTATCAGTGGCTTGAAGCAGAAGGAGATACTGTCTATAAAACTGAAAACAAGGCTGTCCATAATAGAAAGGAAAGGAAAAAAAAAAAATCTAAAACTATCTCAGGATGTTCTTCCTTTCCACCCTGAAGATCTGGAAGACTTCTTAATTATTTGTCAGACTACAGCTGTTGATGTAGGTACAGCCTCTCACAACTGCCTCCAGTCCATAAAGCTGTAAAATTCCTACCAAAAAGAGAACTTAAACATTTTTATCTGACTTGAAAAACTTAAACACCAGGTACTCAGAGGCACAGATCCACATGGTATTTGAGGGTTAAAAAACAGAGGAAAACTGTAGCCTGGGAAAATTAGGGGCTTTCCATTCCTGGTGTAATGAAACGACAGATTTAAAGTTCAGAGTGAGAAAAGTCATTGAAAGGAATTAGATTTCAAGCTTCCCGAGACATACAGGCTTTGTTTTTCAAGGCTATTGATAAATCTATCAGTCTCCCGATTACTGTCCCTCCACCCCCTGAAAAACCCTCTAAAAAAGGAATTTGCTGCCTTAATTGGAAGGAAAAGGGTTTAAAGAATATCCACTGTAAGGTCTCTCTGAAGAAGGAAAGTCCCTGGAGGCAAAACAATAATTGGTTTTGACCTTCCGCAGTTAAGGAGGCGTTGGTAAAGACAAGACTTAAACACAGCCTGACAACTGTGAGTTCCAGTCAAATTCAGAAAGAGACGGAAATTGGATAAGCAAATTCCTTTTTGTTCATGACCCTGGTCCCGCTTTGCTTTCCCCCTGCAGCATGACACATCAGAATCTTTCCTGCGTACCATAAATCACTCGCAAGACAGCAGTAGTCTTTGAATAGCTGTCTTATATTACGTTCATATCTTCCAGACAAGCAGTATTAGCAGTCCCCTGTCTACTCTGGAACAGCAAACACGTTAAGCGCAGTACAAAGGCTAGCTGCAGCAAGGAAGGAAGCAGTGTGATTTCATTGCTGTTTTCAGCACGGTGTAAATTCCCTCTCTCAGAGTTTGGAAGAACTCTTCACATTAGCACTAGTAGCTGCTTGCCAATTTAACAAAATTTGGTTTTGAATGCAGAAACCCACAATCCTCATTCTGTCAGAAGCTGCAGCTGACAAAATGCTTTCCTTTTGAGCTCGTAGAGGACACTCTTTGCCATTCCCCGCCACTGCTCTGGGAAACGTAATGTTTCCTGTGTTACCTTCCGCATGGCAAGTGCTTCTTGTCTCGGTGTCCCTGCAAACTCCTGGCAGCAGCTGGAGGCACCTACACACTTCCCACAGCTTGTGCCTGTCAATACTCATCATCCCCGCTCAGCACAGCCATGCTGGCCAAGTGCCCTTCAGCTTGCCAAGGCCTACTCAAGCTCCCTGTATTATTTGTTACCTGCAACCTCCACCGCTTTTAGGCAAATCAGAGAACGTGAAACTCATTTTTCCATTTTAAGGACATCTTAAGTTAATAATGCCTCCAAGGCCAGCAGAGCAAAGTTTTCCTTACAATGGCCCTGAATGCAAACTTACAATTGAATGTCGTTATACTTCAAAAAATAAGAGAAAAGAGAAATGGCAAAGATTCACAACACAAAGACCATAGACCAAATAAAAACACATGAACTAATGGTGAATTTTTCCACCTTAAATAGCCAGCCAATTTGAGATGGTCACCACTGAAACCCGACTCATGTAATTTGCAGATATGACTCACAAGAGTTGGAGGCCCAAAAGCAATTAAGAGCACAGCTTGGAGAGATATCAAGACTTTGGAGACAAAAATTAGTTATTTTTAGGGTCTGATGAGACAGAGGTGAAAGTGTAAGTGGTCTACAATAAGGTAAATGTGATGTCTGTGTATTTTTGCAAAGTTGAAATGGTTTCACTTTCTCCTGGAAAGGAGCTGAAAGCTGGGAATGGCTTCATACGGATAGAGTTACCATGAGTTACGAGCAGTAGGACTGTCCCCGAATGCCAGCTCCACATGCTTTGACCTTTTCCCAAGTTTTGGGAAAAGTTGCTTCTTACACGTGCCTCCTTCAGCTGAACCTTACCCCTGTTACCATTAGCCATGGCTCTTCCAGCCTTTCAGGTGTCATGACAGCTGACTCCTGCTAAGTCTATGGCAAGGACTCAGTCCCAGAAGCGCTCCCTTGCTCTTTTAGGCCAGAAGTGCCCAAAGAGTCAATGTGACATTCAGAGTCTGACAGCAAAGCAGAATATCCTGACAGTATCCAAGCTGTGCTGCAGCTGCTGCAAGTCAGCAATGCTCAGACTCTGACCTGGCACCTTACGTGCTCTCTGAAACCAGGGGCATTCAGCCCAAGCCTAGTCCCAGCAAGTAGCAACCAACCAGTACACAAAGTGCAACCGCAACTGATCTTTGGAAGGACCAGATTTGGAACACATTTCAGAATCACAGATCTCTACCATTTGCGTCCTCCAAGTCTCTGCTACCGAGATGCTTCCCAACCATGAGTCCTACCCTGTCGCATTCCTATTTAAAAATATTTGGTTAATTCACTTTGATTTGGGGAACTCTAGCAACTGACTTTCCTTCTTGCTCTGAATTTTATTCCACGGACTCAGACTCCTACGATGCACTGCTTCCAGTTTTTCTCTCCAGCCCTTAGGAAGTATTACGGACTATGACCAGGAGGCACAAATTAGGAGGAGAATGAATCCTTGTCTATAATAACATTCAAGCTGTATGTAGGCAATGGGAATTAATAAAACTGGAACAGGCTTAACACTGGCACTTTATGTAGGACAATACGTACCTCCTGAGCTGGGTCATGTACCTAGCACGTCCTTGCTGAAGTGCCAACTTTGCAGAGGAATGCTGACACTTACAGGGGTGCTGCTATGTACTATAGTAGTGCAGAGGCTTCTGCAAAGAGCCAGCAAGGCAAGTTAGCTGGGAGCATATAAAAAAATCTATAAATAACATTCTATAAACAAGGTTCCATAAAAGACCTAAAAATACCAAGAGGGCAGTTTGTCAGTTGTTGGGGTTTTTAAAGTTATTTTATTTATTTATGGAGTTCTACTGAATGGGAATGAAGCTTTAGAGCCAGATAAGAAAAAAGAAAAACCTAACATTCAAATTGCACGATGTTGTGTGCCTTTAATGCCCCTAGAAATCAAAGGTGTTGAGTTCCCATTACAGTGGCACAACCTAGCCTAAAACCACAGTCCTAAACCATCATTGTCTGTTTACAGTTGTCATTCGACACTTGCTCAGTGTTCAGAAAAGATGATCCTTGCTCCCAAGAAGTCTCAGTTTAAGTAGCAAGGAATTCTTGCAACTTTTTTTGTTTCTGCTTCTTGTTTTTAATTTTCATGTTTTAACTTTTTGTAGAACTTAATAGTGAAACAACAGGTGTCAGCCATTAATCTCAAAATAGTTTGAAAAACCCCCACACAGTTTTCAGAAGACAAACCAGAGTCTTAGCACACTGAAGCAATTTACTCGAGCTGCCTGGGCAACTCAGTAGCAGAAAGAGCCCAGGCTCTGCTGCTGACATGAGCAAGGCCATGGTGACTCCTCCATCTTCTATTTTCAACACTATGAGTTGCAAGGGGAGCCCACGATGGCAGTGGTGACATTAGGGCAGGAAATGAGCCAAAACAAGTGTTTTGAGTGTTACTTCCTAACACAGGAGCAGGGTAGAGTTTTCTATCACGATCCTTTAGCTCTCCCCATTAAGTGCTGTAGTGGTTTCTGTTAAGAGGAGGTCAGATGAGGACCCGAGACAGACAATTTTCACATACTGTTCCAGTGTAAGGCTGCAGGAGAGAGCCCAGCAGAGACTTGCCTTCTGCATGGCACCTCAAGTTTGAGATCTCCTCAATTATCCATACGCAGCTGTTCTGGGAAAACACGCCATGCTGCTGAGATGCGAGCATGTCTGCAGAGTCACACCGTGGCACAGAGGCAGGAGGGCACTTTGCCCTGCATATCCTTTCAGGTCACCACATTTGTTTTCAAAGTCTCTTGAGTCCCTCAAATGTACATTTTAAAGATCATCAAGGCAGAAGCTGCTGTGCTTTCAGTGACACCTCTGTCAAATTATGCTCTCCTCTAAGAGGGGGGCAACCTAGCTTTCCCCTGTCCAGACATCCATGCTATGAGAATGACACACCGCCAGTCACACTGTTCACACCAACTGTGGCAGTAAACTTTATTTCAACTTTGACATTTAGTTCCTGTACAGTGACTCATGACCGCCTATGATGCTCCGTTTAGGGATGCAAGACTCAAAAGCCAATGCAGAAAAAAAATCAGCAAGCTACAGAAATCAGAAAGAAGCATTTGCTGAAATGAGGCACCTCATCATTTTTATATACTGCAGGGAGGAAACAATAGATGAGGACAAGTTCCAGTTGCTATGTCTTTTTGCAGAGAGAAGCTGGCAATTTATACTTAAACTACACTTCACTAAGTGTACTTTTACCTAGTGTACTTTTTAAAAACAGTCTACCAGTCAATGGCGTCACCAAAACCATTTAGCTTAACGAAACCATCAGGTCTTCCAGATTCCAGAGTTTTAGAAAAAAATGGGACCACAAATTTGTTTTAGAGTGCATTGAATAAAACTATAAGGAATACCACATGCATTCCTTACCTTGTTCAGCCTATTTATAATCCTTGACTGACTTACAGCTCCTAAGAGAAACTTGAGCAATGAATGACAATTTGTGGCCCTTCTGACCAGGTCTGAGGTTTCTCGGGGGAGGTGGTAGGTGACAGCAGCAAACACGTTCTGTTTCTGAAGGAACAGTGAAACACGTGGGTACGGGGCTCTGTCGTCGTCCCGAGGAATCCCCCATGGTGAAGCCAGGACATCAACCACAGCTGATCCAGACACAACTGAGTCCCCTCTGCCTGCCCCTTCTAAATTTACTAGCTATGTTCTGGATCTATTTATGTAGCTGGTGCTGAGAGAGCACTAGGAAAAAATAATAATTCTTAAAATCCTAAATTAACTTTCTATATGTGGGTGTCTAGAATTACTTCACAGATACCAATTAGGACAAACATGGTTGTATATAAGAAGTTAACAATTTTGTTTTCGTAGGTATTAGAGATTGTTTTCTTAGACTGAGTGAAGACATTCTGAAGACAAAGTAACGCACAATTTAGCAATTAGCATTTACTTAAAATCTACATTATGCACAAACACATCTTACAAGGACGTGCTGTCACTTTCTCAGACTGAAAAGATGCTCCTTTGAAACCTTTAATTTCACAAGGAACACCTCCTCGTACCTTCAATGTATATATGAAACCATGAAACCTACTTTACAGATGGAGCTGAGCTCTGAGGTCAAAGACAGCTCACAGATTCTCAAGGCAGTAGCTGGTGTCAGCTAGAAGAGCTCTTGATTACTGCTGAGCTACGATGACTTCACCAGCTGAAGAACAGCCCAGAGTGCCCAAGTTTGCCTTAAGTTTCCACCTATAGGCATAAAATGCATTACCAAACTTCTGTAGCAGGAAATCTGTAAACAGCTAAATGAGGGCATATACGTATCTGCTGACTGGAAAATGTCCAAGTTTACCTACTCAGAAACCCAACTCCTTTCCCTCATCTTGCATCACAGAATTATTTATTTGCCTAAAGGCAGTTTGAGGCAATTAGTATATTCAAAGGTTGGTATTAAGACTGCTATTGATAGTGGCGTGGGGAAGAAAATTGCAGTGAACGTCAGTAATCTGAGCATTTTTGGACTAGAACAGTGTTCAGATTAATTAACATGGATGCTACTTCAAGTTTATGTTTGCTAATATTAGTATGCAGTCAGACTTACCAGAGTGCTGCTTTCCTCCCCCCTTCCCCCCCTATTTTTCCTTAAAGCCAAAGTTTTGACTTAAGACAAAATGTAGCCGTGGCAGCAGGAGTGGCAGAGGGGATAACACATTACCAATCAGCTGACCAAGTTATTTGGATTAGCAGCTTTTGGAAGAAAGAGGTTTCAGTATATTTAATTAACTTGTCTTAGACTTCTTGATCTTGTTTCAACCCGTAAAGTCTCTCATGAGTCAATGTTTCTAACCCAAGACTTGCAGGAGAACTTTCGAATGCACCTAAGTAGTTTAGGATCTTGCTAGTTTGGGGATGAACTTACTTATACTCCTGAAAGTTGTAAAAAAAATAATTTTAAAAATTACTCTCCAGAACCTGAGTGCTTGTCAACAGGTATAGCTAATCATAACTTATTGTTTCACCTGAGTATTTACCAAGGTAAGAGAAACAATTATATTGCTTCTTCCTATTTCCAGCTGAAGTGTTATCATTTTTTGCTTCCCTCCAACTTGGAAATAATTTTCCAAACTCTAAAAAGCCTCAATTTTTGTATTTTATATAAGCAGTTTGGAAAGGTCAGGCCTAAGCATTTGATATAAGGAACAAACCCAAGTTATTAGACACCATTGGAAGACTAGACGCTAAAATGTGCTCGAGCACGCTATTCAAGTGATGCTTATCCAAAGTCATGCCTTCTGTGCCTCAGTCAGACCACCATGGCAGAGATCATGTCAGTGCTTCCACTGTAAACTTGAAACAGAGTTTATAAGTGAACCTGAAAGCCCAGCAGAAGCTTTGATAAGAGCATATCCATTTCAGTGCAGAGCTGTACCAGAAGCAGCTCGCACATACAAGGAGTTGGAAATACAAAATTAGTGATTCAAGCTGGATTTTTTGCACTTGCATGAAGAAGCCTGGGAGAAATGGCAAATGGTAGGAAGGTCCTGTACACCCGCTACTGGAGTCCTGTGCTCACGTAACCAGCCCTCAGGAGTGTTAACCTGGCATGTGAGTGAACACACTGTGGTCAGGATTTACAGTGGTAAGGAAAGGGATGAGAAAATCATGGACATTGGCTCTCTTTCTTCCACCTCCCCTCCCCAGGTCCTGCCTATAGCTCCCTGTTGTTCACCCTGACAAGCCTGAGACCTGTGGTGCAGGAGGATGGGACAGTAATTCCCCTTATGTGTTTTTTTGTTCCTGAGGGATGAAGTGCTGAAACAGAAACATCTTGGCCATGCCTAAACTCCCTTGCTTGAACACAGGCTTGAGCTTCACACAGCCAAGTGGCTGGACCTCATTGCACGTGGACTTCAGGACAGAGCAGGTGTGGGAGCCAAGTCTCCACTTCTATCAAGTTTCTCTGCCTGGAGGCCAGCTGGCAGAGAAGAGGCAGAAGAGCAGTCTCATGAATTCTTCCATTTGGCACAGCTTTTGGAGAAGCCTCAGGCACTTGGTATCACACAAATATTGTAGAGAACCCTGACCTTGCTGCAAAACATCTATTTAACAAACCACCACCAATGTATTTCCAGAAGGAATTATATCATGAAGATATTTTGCTTTTATTTATAGTAAAGCCATTAAAGAGTCACAATGTGCCAACAGTACCACTCCAGTACACGAGCTATCACAAGAGCTTTCTTTTCTAAGTGGGAGGAAAAAACAACTCTGCCACAGCTTTGGGTGGTATTTGCAGTCCTGACGGTGACCAACATACTTAGCTAACATACACTACTCTTTACACAGATTACATCACACAATCTGCATGTTGCTTATTTGCTACCTAACCCTAGTCATTAAATAAATATTAATCTGATAGGTAGGCATCTTAACCAGGCATGCAAAAGTAACACAAGATGAAAAGAAACAACTTGTGTATTACACACACACAAGTAGGTAACACAGAAATGCAAAGGGACTGTCGGGTACACCAGTCTGCTGTCATTAGAGTAAGTAAAGGTACATCTTGAACACAAAAGAAAACATCTCACTGAATAGTTCACCAATTTAATAGATGGCTTTTTTGTTTGCAGGTAGACATTTATAATTTGTGAAACTTGAAGCCATTGAGGTTGCTTGATAAATAAATAGGAATTGCTTGACAGATGCTGGAGTAAGGGAGAAGGGGTAGAATGCTTTCTATTGCAATCTCTGTAGGTTTTTATAGTATACCATACTGTCCAGGTGCCCTCTGGTAGTCCCTTAAAAATAATCTCTTACATTTTTCACATAAGATCCTTTCCCCATATAACTTCATCTTATTACATTTTATAGAAATGAAGCCACCTCCCCAAATTCAGATCATGAGCCTTCAGATTCTTCAACAACACATTAAGTATGGTACAGATGCTCTAATCTGGGGTCAATTTCAATTCTTAAAAAACAAATTACTCATAGTACGTGTTCAGCTCATTATCCATGTGGGAGTAAGGGAGTGAGAAGCATTACTGTTTACCCACCTAACTGCTCTGAAACTAGCAGATTTCCCTCATGCTGCTGTACTACTATCCTTCCATCATGACTCCAAGAATATAACTTGGAAATAATAGTCTATGACCAACTCTGCTAAGAGGTAACCTTCACAGTTAAATAGACCAGTGGCTATATACGTATGCACAACAAGGCACACATATGTATGCAAGCCCAAGCCCTGCATATGTATGTAAGGCCAAGCCCTGAATCTGGAATTCTAAATTTGAATCAGATTGCATGAAATTCTCACCTTTCTGACTTCAAACTCAGGATTTCACCCTAGGTACTGAAAAACTCTTTATTCTGCTACTCCCGCCCCCCTGAACTGTCCAGTTTGCAAAAAAGTCCATTAAAAACTGCTATAAAGCCAAAGGGGCACTGAAACATATCGTTACTTTCAGTCAGTCCAAATAAGAAAGACCCAGAGATCCTGATCTTCTATTGCAGAGAGGCAACATTAGGGAAACATCTGGAAAGAGCACCACATTTTTGGTTGGATGACTCTAGAAGAAATAGGTGAAAGGAAGCAATGGCAGCCTGCTCTGTGATGTTGAGATGACTCTGATACAACATGCAGTCGTGAGAGTACTCTGGAAAGGACCTTAGTTCTGCCTGATAAGACTAGCAATGCATAACATAAGGTATTTTAAAAACCAAGTTGCTGGAAGTAAATAGCATGCAGCTATCACAACCTAAGTCTTCAAGGTGTTTAGCAGATTTTTCAGAGAACCTAAGTCATCTCTGAATCACTGGGAGATTCGCCACCTAAAATCCCCTAGGGCATTCTGGAGGATGAGCCCTTCAATACTACACATTTGACAGGAGTTTTGGCATTAAAAAACAAATTTTGTCCCTATTTTACATCCCAAAATTTCACTCGAGTTTAAAATTTTCCTCCAACCCATCCCCCACTATTTTCAAATTAAAATGGTCTTACTTTTAGAATCATAGAATCATTAAGGTTGGAAGAGACCTCCAAGATCATCGAGTCCAACCGTCAACCCAACACCACCATCCCCACTAAACCATGTCCCTAAGCGCCTCATCTACCCGTCTTTTAAATACTTCCAGGGATGGTGACTCAACCACTTCCCTGGGCAGCCTGTTCCAATGTTTAACCACTCTTTTATCCAAACCTAATTGATCTACTAAACAATTTACTAAAAACTGGACCTAGTATGATCACAGAAGTAAGCAGTTTCACACCAGGAAGGACTCTCTCCTCCTGTTTGATAGTGGGTGCATCTAACCTTCTGTCACCAACATTTCCATGGCAGGTGACAACTACCAAGTCCTGGCCTCCCATTGAGTATTAAACCACTGACCACATCAGGATGCCTGCCACTGACTGCAGCTGGACCAGAAGCTCGTGGACAAGCCCAGCAATCATCCATACACATGTTTGAATTTTAGTCTTGCTGCAGACACTGGTAACGATGCGGTATCCCACTCTGCAGACTCTGTACCATGAACACCTCCATGGTGAACACCTCTGTCACCACACAGAGAGGCTTTGTAAAGCAGGAGGAAAATGGCCTGCTGTGGATACTGCAGACCTTTGTCCAGGTCTGGCTTTTAAAGCAGGAACAGCAGCATTTCCCATTTGGTGTATGATGCCACTCTCCTTCCCACAGGCAAGCATGGAATTTGTGGACATGGCGGGAGATGAACGTTAATCTCAGTGCAGCGTCTCTCATCTTACTGCCTTTTAAAACCTAGATGAAGACTGTGCTGTTACTGTTCTCCTGCCTTTAAACAAGCCCTTTCATTTTGGTGCCTTGTGCAGGGCTTTTTGTTTTGCCTTTGGCTTCCTTTTGACTTTGATTCTTTTGTGAGAGTTTTTATCCCCCTTCTAGATGTCCCACCCACTCAGCATCACTTGAAATGAAAAGATTAGATGTCAACTAGTCTCCAAGTACAGAATAGAAGAGAACAACAAATTCTACCAAGGGTCTCTCTCAGACTGTAAAAATAAAAGATGAGTTTGTATTGGCAAAGGCCTCTCTTGATCTGTTAATATCAAGGAAGACAAAATTATCTGTGTTCTTTGTGAAGCAGCAGTTGTTTTAGTGGGGAAGGAAGCCAAGACAGCTGTTAGATAGTTCAGTACAAAATACTGACAGTGACATACCAACAACAACACCAGCAGTGAGGGACTCAGCCAAACCGCCAAAACACCAAATATTATTAATGCTGCTGCTTTTAAAAAGTTTGACAAACTGCAATAATTTAAAATTTTCAGAGTGAAAGATGACTCGTTAGTTCATCTTGGCCTACTGTGCTTAAAGGATACTGCAGAAAGGGCAGCAAAATCTCTCAGATACAAAAGACACTGTTGAGAACAAGGAAGCAGGTCTTGGTCAGCACTCAAGATTTAAGTGGGGAAGGAGCCATCCATGTTTAGTTTGGATGCAGGACTTCACTCCTTTGAGGAAGGAGAGGCCGTGAGATTTCAACAGCTTTTGAGGAGTCCTCAGCTTAAGCTACTTGAACAAATGGCTTTGTCGACATGACCTGCAGCATACCCAACCCCATGACAAAGGATTATGAAATCATTCTTTCCACTTCCTTCAGGCAGGATGAAAGACGGCGTGCACTGCGGTCGGGAGCAAACCGGAGGTTCCTGACTGGGACCTTGCTCTCACCCTGTCATCTTGCTCTGGTGACTTGACCTCTCCTGCACATCATTTTCTCCATTTGTTCTAACTTCCCAGTAAGGGTTTATTTGCAGATCTTCAAGACTGTCAGATAGAGCTAATATCTAAATAAAACGGATTTAACTCTGCTTTCAGTCACCCTTCTCATACACACCACCAGGAGTAAATAGTGTTACACCCATACAGCTACAGATAAGTCACATATTAGGCTCAGCAACAGAGATGGTAGGGAGCAAAATTTGGCCCATCAGCATAAGCTCTAGCCACCAGTGCAAAGCAAGCTGTGGAAGACTGCAATAAACTTGCACTCTGGCCTTGTTTGGAAGGTTTCATGTCCAATTTCTCCCCTACCAGGCCCCCTATATCCTCTAGAAAAGCTTTCTTTTACTCAACTACACCCTCTACATGGCATTACTTTTCTCTCCAGCTGCACCTTCAAAGCTTTGCTAACTTCAATTACCATCTAAAATGCATTTATGGAAAAAAAGTCATTTTCTTTGAGTGCAGAATTACATGTTGGCTGTTTTCTTATAGATTTGGATCATAAAAGAACTTAGAGAAAAAAAATACAAACTTACAGCCCAGCTTGGCTGTAAGTAACAGCCTTTGTCCTGCATCAACAGATGTAGTAGAGAACGGAGCATGATACATTTTTATAATAAGGAACAAGACCCCACAGCTCTGATGGAAATCAAAGTCCTCCACCCCACCAGCAGAAAGCTCCCACTGATGCTATGGGCCTGTTCAAAAATGGAGCTCAGCCCTAGATCTCCCAAAACACTCATTGCTTATACTTGTGGAGAAATTATAATGAACACCCTTTTCACAGCACCAGTGACTCCTGCAACCTTTTTCCCCCTCTCTCTTTTTATAAGGGATGCATCACATCCTAAATTCTGTAACAGATGTTCTTTACAAGGCAAGAATAATTTACAATGAGTGTTTTGTGGATAGGGAACTCATACTTTTCAAAACCCTGGTTTTGCATGTGTATACAGCTTGCCTGCAGCATGCACAGTCAAACTCAGTGGAAAGTTCCTGAGATCCTCTAACCTGGGAGTGGGAACTTTCCCAAGACAGAAGTGGATTTGACAAGCCAGCAAGTAAAGAGAGATAATTCTTAGAATCTGAAATTTGGTAGAAATACTTAAATACCCACAGTAAAATTCACTTTCAGTGTGTTATTTCATATTTCAGTTTTATGCTGTGATTCAGCAAGATTTTTACTCAGGAAGCAGATCCTTTTTACTCACCAGATTGAAGATAACCTTGCCAAATGGGAACTTTTAAGAAGCTGCCCACCGAATTCACAGGAGATGAAAGTAAAGTTGCAGTTCTAACAGCAACATCACCTGGCAAAGTCTTTGGCATTTTATCCCTAAAAAACTTTTCTGCAACTTCTCTTAGTATTTTCAACAGCTGGATATTATACTGTATTCATAGGCAGGTCCAAATATAAATAGTAGTTTCTCTACTGACCCACATACTTGGCCTATATTCAGAGTCTTTTAAGATGTTTCCATTAGCCACAGAACAGTGTCAGGTATTTCTCCAGTGTAATCTTATTTACGAGGTCCTGTTTCCCAGAACAAAACAGGACTAGATCAACTGGAGTCAGGCTCTTTGCTCACAGTTGAAAGCCTGTTTTCCTCCTATCCTCTGCGGACACACACCTTTAACCTCAGTATCTTTCATGGCCGCATTTTCAGTTCTTATTTCCAGTCCTTGTCTGTCTGCCTTCTCTCTGGCTACTCCCCAGTGCTTCTGCTCCCAGGGGCACGCAGCTTCCCTGAACAATCCCCTCTGCCCACACAGCTGAATCTCATCCTAGCTGGCAAATGATTGTTTCTTTGGGGAAATGGCTCCTTTTTTACCTTTTTCCAAAAAGAACTTGACTGCTTTTTACATCTATTCTGAATGAAGAAAAGTTGTCAACACCTCTGGATTCAATGTTATATGAAGGAAAGAAGACTGAAAGAGATGAAAAGCCATAGCTGATGGGGGAAAATGGGAAAATAAAAATCAAGGAAGGAAGCTAGTAGAAGTTGAGGCACATGGCTCCACAATTACTATTTTTTAATATTTTGTAACTTCATTTACTGTACTCTTGACTCATCTGGTCTGTGAAATCTCCAGTCCAGAGAAATCAGAGTAACTGAATTAATCTAAGTACAAAAACCATGGCTCAAATCCTCTGGCCTTTGTCTGGGGAAGTCTTTTATTGGAGCTTTCAGCTGGAAACAGACTGCAAGAATTTGTGGCTGTGGCGCATGCAGTTACAA
This sequence comes from Pygoscelis adeliae, assembly GCF_000699105.1. Lineage (NCBI taxonomy): Eukaryota > Metazoa > Chordata > Aves > Sphenisciformes > Spheniscidae > Pygoscelis > Pygoscelis adeliae. The sequence continues at coordinate 2,235,851 of NW_008824360.1, read as the reverse complement.
TAAATATATAATTCATCATGGAGAGGTTTGTTAAAACCGTTAGGAATAAAATAAATGTTCTTCTTTCCTATTAAAAAGAGATGTCAGTTTTTCTCTTACGATTACTCAAAGGGCTAGCCAGGCAGAATAAAGGCTTATTACATTAGAAAGCATATAGAGCCCTTTTATGAACTCTGGCTGCAGCCATTCTCTTTGTGAGACTCTTTGTTTCAATTTGTTTTTCAGCAGCTGTATCTGATCTGTATCTTGCACACTTTCATCCTGTGACAAAACACAGCTGCAAAATGACTATAAGTTCCTCATCTGTCCATCTCTGCATGTTCTCACAGATGGGACAGGTACCTATGAGAAGCACCAAAACCGACTTATGGGTGTTAAATCCGACAAATAATTTTACACTGAGTCACGAGATCTGTCTCTCTCTCTGCTCATCTTTCCTGGAAGTATGAATGATAGCACCGTATCACAAAAGATACTGAAGTTCACCAGTATAAACTGAAGGCAATTACTGGCATAACAGAGTGACTAGGATTGCCACCCCTTAAAAATGGGGTTTTAGAAATACTTTGTTTTCAAATGCAGAATAGAAAACTAATCACTATGCATTTAACCTAAACCTTCCGCTCTGAAAAATCCTTGACACTCAAACAGGAGTGGCAAGAGCACAACCGATACACAACAGCTTCAAGCATCTCCTTGCCTGATTTACAAAGACATTATCATAGTTGAAAATATTACAGAGTCCCACTGAATAAAATGTGTATGTTAACGCTTCATTTAGACAAAGCTGCCTCAAGAGAAAATTGTATTTATGTAAATGCATCCCTATATCTTCCCTACCATCCCCTATTCCCTACCATTTCAGGAGTGCCACCCTTCACAAGCTGAGGAGGAGAGGAGATCCAATGACATTTGTAAGCCCGATGGGGGAACACAGAAGACATCATGCAGGAGCAGGCTGATTTTACAAAGTAGGGTTGCAATGAATTCAATGCATCTTGGACACCAAAGGAGGAGACACGAATAACCTATGACTGATAGACTTGCCATCTCCCCCAAAGTATTCCCTCTCTTGAAGTTTCCTGGTTTCTTGAAGCACATCCTCTATAATGAGCTGCTCATCATAGATGGGTTACCCCATTCCAACCCTGCAAAAAGGCCACTAGCAACAGCCGCTTCCAAAACGCTCCGTGGAGCCCTCTCCTTCCTGCCCCAGGTACTGGTCAAGGGCTGCTGAAGAATCCCAGCTGCCAATTGTGATTTGCAAAGAGGGAACTAAGATACACTAACGACTGCGATTCTTACCGCTAATTACCACTTATTCAGGCACTAATGGACTTCATTGGCCAATGCAAGTCAAATGTAAAAGCCTTTGCAATTTGAAAAGAACCATTTTAATTTATTAAACATTGTGGATCTCGGGCACTGATAATGGCAAACATGCCCGCATTTCTCTCCACAGTTAAAAAAAGGAGTGTACACAGCAACATCAGCTGCACCTGCCTGACTGGCCACGTTTGACTTGGACTGCTCGTACAAATTTTACTGGTATACTTACTTTGAGTTCAAATACAAACAGCAAAAATAGTAGACTGGCAAACAACTTACAGTGGATGCAGTTCTCAGTCATGTTATTTCTTAATCTAAGAATTACTCTCCTCTTCATGCAGGAAAACCAGCTGCAATAGTTATATGGGGCAATACAAAAAGAGATGCATGATGAGCAATAGGGACACCTTGTTACTGAGAGGTAAATCTCCATGACACTCTGCTGCTGCTCTGTGATGACAGAGATGGTTCTTTGGCGACACTAGTACTGATGTACAAAACCTGCCCGGCCACCCACCCCTCTAGTGCCTGCATCCCTCCTCGCTGCACGCTACCAGTGAGATCAGCCTCTGCTCACTGCAAGATATATGTGGCAACAATTCTGCCTGCTGAAATACACAGACACTGAAAACAGTCCACCTCATCAGCACCAGGAAAACAAATTTCTGCTTCATGATACATTTGCGAAGAACAGTATACTTCTACCCAAAACATACTTACTTCGATGCCTGCTACCAAGGGGCTTGGGCCAGGGACTCCCCTGCCAGAAATCTCACTGAAAGAAAGAGGAGTTTCACACTCATCTGGAACAGCACAGGCATCAGGAGATAGTACAGAAGGATACACAACATCTTGATCATTTATGATTTTCTTTGGGTTACACAGTGTCATCCCTTGCTTTGTTTTATTGTTCCAATGTGCTGCTGTCCTTTTGGTGCATTGTTTGAGATAAAATTTATTGTTAAACTGATTCTAGTGGACACCTGGCAGCACTAGAGGGCAAGTCCTGCCACTTTGATTTACCAGAGAAAGAATTAAAATGCTGGGTGGAAAACGAGCTGAGCCCTGATAGTGCCCATGGGTCCCATGAAAGAGGACCAGATTAGATAGTGACCCCTATTTCAGACATCATGTTGGGGTCACTTTCTACTGCTTTCATCATTTTTTGTTTGCATCTTTCTAATAGGACTTTGAAGCTGAGGAGGCCTCATGTCTTACAGAACTGCTAGAAGCCTCAAGAGACATGACAAGTTCAGTATGTGAGAAAGAAGTCAGTAACACAAACTTGCTCCTTCCAGTTTTGCACCCGAGACTAATAAAACCATGCCTTCTTTTGAAGATACCAGTTCAGATCCAGTCAGCTTGGTAGTGACTTCAAGGTTTTACTGGACATAGCCAAAAAATGGGACTTTTATCCCATGGAATATTCTGACACTGACATTTGCTTTTCTGCTAATCAGACAGAAAAGCAAAATATCAAATATTTTGCAGAATGGAAACTCTGAGTTATTTTTAGCTGAAAGGATCAAAATTAGTTCATTAAGAATTTCTATCTGATAATGTCAAACCATTCATATCTATAATTAATCTTTAATACCATAGTAATTTTTAGAAGCTAAAAAGAGCTAAACTCTGAAACAAGGAGTCAAAATGAAAGTTGCTATTTCAGTCTCAAGTAGTATCAACGGTTCCGTAGAAAACTTCATCAAGATGAACTTCCCCCCAAATTCTAATTCTGCCAAAACAGCATTTTCCAAAAGAAATTTATTCTGTTAAAATTAAAAAAAAACCCACAACACAAAACAAAAACCCGAAAACACAAAACCTGGCTGGCTGGCAGCCTCAACCTCTCTAAAAACCAGTCAAGTCCACCTACCTTCCTTCTCCATCATAGACGCTACCTCTCATAATTTGATTACAAACCTCAGGGCACGCTGTGGTTTTGCTTCAAGCTGAAGGTCCTGCAGTCAGGCTGATTACAGGAATACCCCATGGCTTGCCTATGCTAGAAAGGATTTTCTCAGAACTTATTTGCTCAGACAGAAATACCAATAGATCTATCTTGGCAAACAGCTACGATGGACATCGTAGAGCAGAATAAGCTCTTTCCCCAAACGGAGTGGTTTGAAGGTAGAAGCCCATTCCCATTACAGTATCTGCCAGCAGAGCTGTTGCTGAGAGGTGTGACTTTTTCACTCTCTTGATGGACGCAGCTGTGCCAGTAGAGCTTTCTGGTGTACATCATAGCACTGACTGAAGTGAGCAAGTGCTTCTCTTGCTTTCAGGACTGAATTTTAAACCTAGCTAATAACATTTTGGGATCTGAGCTGTGAATTTTTCATTTGTGGGGTTGAGAGAATGCGCTAGTTTAATTAAGAAACTGAATGAAATCAAATTAAAAAGGAGCACCATTTCCAGAAACTGATTTAAATACTCTTTTGGAAATAATTAATTATGTATTTAACTTTTTAGTTACTGAACACTTCTTTCCATTTCTACACACGTGTCACACATTTGAGGAACCAAACTTTATCTCATCATTTAGAGTTGTGCAAAATCCTCAAAGCTACTTTGATTTGGTAGCTTTTACGTGCACTTTGCACCCGCTTTTCATGGGTGTGATTGACTTTAGTAAGAGGCAAAGCAAGGAAAAAAAGGGAGATCTATGTTCCACACCGTGTTAGGCTGCAGCAGGATAGGAAAGACAAGAAGACAGCACTGGTGTTTCTCAACTCCTATACATTTGCAGGGAGGAGGTCTAGGGGAGGAGAGAAATCAGGTAACCACTCTGTTGAAAAGAAAGGTGTTTCCGGGTCACCAAAGATTCCAGAATTATTCCAAGTTTTCTCCCATCTTCTTTTCCAGCGCAAAGACCAAAACCTGCCCCATCAGATGCCAACCAAGCTGTTACTTGTTTTGTTTTGCAGGTTGCTAAGGAACAGGACTGTTTTTGCTTACTTGCCTCCCTTGGGCTATTTCACAACACTTTGTAATATACACTGCTCTTTTTTGTTGCACATCTGGTTTCGATTTTAGGTTTCAGAACCCCCTCTGAAAACTGAGAGATTAGTTTTTCATATCTATCATCTAGACAAAGTGCATCAGCCTGTCAAACTGAGTGCACCGGTGAGACACATTTAACCCTCTCAAGTAACTCTCAAGTTACCCTCCAAAAAGCTATTTTCATTTGTTGTCGAGTTCAGATGGTGGAAGTAGCTCAAGTATGTTGTCTAATTTGCTGTGTGAAATTAGCTGCAACCACCATTAAATTTTAGGTACGAAGTAAAACTACTCATTTCTTGAAGACGTTACATTGGATAGGAAACCCTCATGCTTCGCAAATGCTAGCAAAGAAAGAGTCGTGCAGTGGATTAATTGATCATCACCCCAGCAGATGCTCGACAACTTCTCCCAAAGCTTCTAGTCTTTCATTTTTGTTGGAAGCAACTACTCACAGAAAAGCAGCTAACTAGCACGGAGAGGGGTTCTCCTGTGTCTTTGAAAAATGGTGTTGCTGGATGGCAGAACAACCCAGCTTGTACTTTGGGATGGCTGCAAACATGTCCTTCAGTCCCAGCACTGCAGCTGGCCATGCTGAGGTACCAAAGCCTCCGTCTTCAGGTAGGTCAGACCCAGGCCTCACAACCCATTGTCATGGTCCATGCAGCTCATGAAGAGCTTTTCCACAGCACTGATCCACATACAAACAAACTGATGGGAATAACGTATTCCCGCTCTGCTGATATCCCTAAACCAAATGATCGTTACCTAAGCCCTCTCCCAAAGCCGTTCTCCATACTCTGTAAGCAAAGCTCTGACAGAGGAGGTGGGCAGAGCTAACAGTGTTTCTTTAGTCTGCACCCATCTGGTCCCAGCATCATTTAAAGTTGCAATTAAAATTTATATCACTAGGCAAAGGTCACTTAGAAAACTTATGCCAAGAACTACATACATTTGACACACTGCAGAGAAGAGAAACTGCTTCTGCTTTATCCTGATAGTTTGCTCCCCCCCCCACCCTGAGGATTTGTCTCCGTGCTCTTCTTAAGCCACTCTGGTGACTAACTGATCCTATAAAATTGTATCTCTACAACTAAGGACCATGTTTTTCTTCATTTTTGGAAGGGATAAATATTCTAATCAAATAATTCTAATCAAATTAAGCTAAGCTGGACCTCAGCCTTTCAAGTTGGAAAACCATATAAGCTTTGTACAACGTTGTTTCTTGTCTCTATACAGGTCTAAACATATGGCCAGCATTCAGAAACGATGCATATAAAGCCCTGCTCCCTCTCGGGGCCTTCAAACACATCCATATTGGTTCCTCCTCCCACTTGGTTAACTTCCTCTCATGCTTTCTCAAGAGCTGCTTCACAGTCCTCTTCCGCCACTTTTCATGTACAAATACTCCAGGGAATCCTTCTTTCTCAGTAGGACACAGGGTCCAACAGGTTTCACATCTCCTGTGCAAGGCCAGGGCGATTCACTCTTCCAGTTCTGCAGCACCAGTGCCAGGGAAGTCCTGTAGCACAGCAGGTTTGAACGACATGAGTTTTTCTGAGCATCACTAAAACTATCATTTAGAAAAAAAATACCAGCCAGGAAAGCCAGGTCTGGCACCTGCGCTTTGCGCCGGACAAGGTGCAGGCTGCCGCAGCACTATCCCAGCAATGTTAAACATTCACTCTGAAAAAGTAATCAATGCCATGGAGGCTCATACCATTAAAAAAGAAATCTGGAGACTCCCAAATATTTCTTTCATGGACAGACTGCCCTTTCCTAAACAGAAGAGTACCAGAGGAGCACGCTACCATGGAGGGGCTATAGGTTTTTAAGACTACACAGACTCCAAATCTGGGAGATTTGAGAGACCTGCCAAGCTCAGGACATGGTGTCAGCAGCTGTACCTCAAGGTAACGTCTCAGTGCTGCGGGGTTTCCTTCCTGACAGGGCATTGAAAACAGCTCAGCAGATGAAGGGAGATGTCTGAGGGACAGCTGGGCAGCATAATGTGGGATCTTCCCTTCCCACCTGCTGCCAGACACAGCAGAAGTCAGCAGAGCACGGAGCTCCTCTCGGGACGGTGCATGGTGAGCCCAGGGTATGGCAGCAACCCCTCCTCTGGTACGGGACACTCAGGAGTCGGGCTAGGACTAATTGCTACAGGGTCTCTGTGATCCACATAATGACAGGCATTGTGGTCCTGCGGTGCAGCAGAGATTGAGAGCATATGGGACAAAAAGCCTGAGGAAAAACCTCATGATAAAGCATACAGTTGGTCTTGTCATTACCCTGTCATATCTTTTTAGATGCTAGGGGGGGCAAAAAACGAAACAAAGGTATTAATAGTGGTAAACCACATCTTTCCATCTCTTTGCATCAAATCTAAACCAACCTAATGCTTGGAGCCTTCATATTCAACTCCCCCACACACCCCTTTTTCTTTTGGTGTGGTCAGGCTTTCCCCTCCACACAGCCTCTCACCAGTTCAGCCCTGGAACGATTCAGGCAGCTCCCTCCACCCAGCGAGAGTCCTGCCCAAAACGCTGTCCTCCTGCCGGCGTGAGCTCACCGTGACCTTTCAGCAAAGCACAGCCCTTCGTTCCTCCTTGTGTTTAGAGAGACTTGTGGAGCAGTGCCTTATTTTCAGCTTGCGCTCTTCACACTTAACCAATTAATACCTCTTCCCACAAGGCGAAACAGTGCTGGGCGCTGTACCGGGTTCAGGCGAGTGGCTTGTCCTGATTGATGGATGGTAGGTGAGGAGAGGGTTAAGAATATCATGGAGCAGTGGGGGCATGAGAGAGCTTAGTCTGGAAGCAGTTTAAGTAACCTAAGGAGAATCTGATACAGACCAAAGACACACAAGTACAGATGCATTTAATAGAAGGCTCTCTCTGCTCGAGATATACAGCTGAGACTCATGCAGCAAAATGTGCTGTTTGGAACATACTGTGCTCCAACCACGATGGCTATGGGAGGAATCGGAGCCAGTATTATGTGCTGGTGCTCTTAAGGACTGAATGTTCACTTAGCACACACGTTTGGGGAATGTATATTTATGCATACATTTTGGGATGCAGCACATCCCATCGCGAACTTGGACAGCAGCTTGCTCTTCGATCTAAGAATTCGTCTATTAAGAAATCCCAGTATTGTGTAAGTAAGGGCACAGCCCGACATACTGTTCCAGCAGCAGCTGAGCCAGGTTAAGAGGTTACCACCTCCAGCCTGCCCACAGCTGTTTATCCACTGCCCCCCATTAGGGGTTACCACCCTTTTCCATGAGCCATATAACCACATGTGCGGACACTCCCAAATCTGGCTCTGTCAGAGTGATCCAGCTTAGCTTAAATACTTTTTGTGAGGCTTATTGTTTGGGCTTTTTTTTTTTTTTTAACTAGCTCATCTTGAGAGTGCTAGTTTCTTGACTTGGTTCAGCTGCAACTGGAATAGCATCTCTGACCATGCTCCAATAAAACTGTTGCAAAATTGCATCTGTCAGTCTCTTCAGTCAAAGCCTGTAAGACTCATCTAAAGATAATGTATTTAATGTTAATTCCCTAAACATTCTTTTGTTCACTATCTCACTGTTTCCTAGGTATTACTGGAAATTTAAATATCTCATGGTGAACTGATCACTTTTGTTTGTGGGAGTCTGTATTCTCCACCACCTTATTTAAGGGGATCTAAGATAATCAACACTCTGAAGAAACCATCACAAAAAAACCCTCCAATGCCTCCCTCTTCCAGAGAATTTATAGTTTCCCTTAGGTGCAGAACCGCAAGAATCCAGTAAGTCACTGGGGAACTTTAGCAGAGACTGCTGATGCATTTACACTATTAGTATTATTACTTTATTTCATTTTCAATTCTTGGCATATGGGACTTAGAAGACTTGTCAAGCTAGGGCCTCACATAGCTGTGCCAGGAGGCAAGAAAGGTAGTTTTGGGGAGACAAAAATATTTGCTTCGCTGACCTCTGTGTTTGGCTCCTAACTAGGTTTGATTTGTATTCATGGCCGTGCATGTACTCTCAGGGAACACACGTAACTCAGGCCAATTGTATGAGATTGGAGTACAAAGAGAAGCCCTACTTAGGCTCTGACATTTAGCAAGCCAAGAGGTTTGAAAATGGAGCCAAGTCAATTGCCTGGCTTGGCTGTATGAACCAAAACACAAGCCTCGCCACTGGAATTGATTATATACACATGAAAAGAAAATACATAAAATGATACATAAGGTTCTTGTAACCTCCAAGAGCTGATGCCAGAATATGCTCATTGGCTTGGTCCTTCCCTGGCTCAACACCACAACTGAGCAGAGAGCTCAGCTGAGGCCGTGCTCAAGTTTTCATCAGATTAACTCTTCAGCTCAGGTCAAAGCACCCCTTTTCGCATGCTCTAAGATCTAAGTTTTCCCTCAAGCCCCCAGGGAAAGTAGTAGCTGACTATATGAATGCAGGATTTATAGCCCTTAAAGCTGCTGCAAAAGGTGCTATAGCTGCCCACAAGAGGAAAGTAAATTGAATTAAATGAGATTAGGAATCTACACAACAGAGCAGCCAAGAGACTGTTTATGCTAAATGCAAAATACTCCATGAGCCAGCCTCACATAAAGTGTATTTTTCCTCTGCTACAGATCCCATTTATCTCTCAACACAAATTGGGGTCTTTGGCTATGCATTTCTTGGTTTAATTACACCTAATAATTTAGTTAGGAAGCTTAACCCATATAGACTACTACATTGATTTAAACAACAAAAACCAGCAGGCACTGAAATGTTACATTTCTTGGAAGAATATGAGTTATTAATAATATTCTTTCCAATGCAAATATTTGTGCCTTTCTGTAGTGTCTCACTATTCTCCAGAAATATACTTTTTTCTCAGTTTGAAGTTATTTGATATGATTAACTACTGAAGCAACACATAACGTTTTCAGGAAGGGCTCGAAAGCAGACATTATTATTTTACCAAATTTTACTACAATAACAGGGAGACTCAACATTTCCCTGGAAATGAGCAGAGCTAACAAGATGTTAAGCATTTTCCAGTAACCCTTGTGCCAGGTGCTATTGGAAGCTTTCCGAAATGATCACTAAAGAGATCCTCTGAAAAATGAATCAAGCCTTTATCCAAAGACCTCAAACACTGAGTTACCTCAACTAGGTTCACTTGTGGACAAGCACCTTTCCTTTCTGAAACATCAAACCCAAGGACTTAAAGCAAATAAAATTTTCCTGGAGGACAGAGAGAAGCAAAGGGTAACATTGCAATAGCCAGTAATTAGTATGCTACCTGTTCGACAGGTTTCTGATCCCCAGAGTTTCTTGGCAGTAGTCTTAGCCTTAGTGTCTCTCTAGTAGGAGTGATAATACATGGTCATATTGGCCATGAAGAGCCTGCAAAACTCAACTCACAGTCTGCTTTCCACAATAATGCAGTCCAACGTTCAGGTATATCGTATCTTCTTCTAAAGAACGTGCTGCTCTTGTGCAAGCTAATACAGGTTAAATGGTCTCATCTTTAGGATTAGACAGAGTAAAGACTTTCATTACAGTCTTGCAGCTGGTACTCTGTGTGCCTTGAGCCCAAGCTTGCTGCCTTTTCTCAGATGTGTCTGCTGGCCACATCACTCTTCCGCCATGAATCAGCGATACAGCAACCTGCCATGCCCCTGCAGAACACTCTCCTGCTCTCCCAACCACTCTGACTATGGTTTTGTTGAGGTTGACTTCTCACTCCAAACTAATTACATACATTTCCCCTATTTTATTATCTGACAAGGAAAAGTTTTCATTCATTCCCCCAGTTAAAACTTAATCTGCATTTTAACTAGAAAACCGTGACACGTGATGGGGGAAGGTATCACTTACATTGAATGTATCTCCTAGGCCAGTTCCAGGTAGTGGAAAGCTACATAAGTTATTCTGGGAAATCTCAAACAGCTCTGGGATATGCCTCTCTGCCCACCAAAAACTATCTCAGTGGGTAACAAACCCCACTGGGACCATAAGCCACAGGGCTTCCATCCACCCAGGTATTTCATAGTTGATTGCTTTATGCATTTCCATTCAAAATACCTCAGTGGAATTCATGACAAAATGGACCAAAAAACCCCACCAAACTTTGATGAAATAATGGAGAACTGTGAGAAAACCAGTCATTGCAGAGACAAGCTACATCCAACAGAGCATCCCGGCTGTTTCTCTTTCTTCAAACACCTGCTTGCATTTCAAAAGCAAAGCTAACACAATGAGAACCTCCTCTTCACAGCTGTTAAACCACATCCAGGTTGTACTCTCTCGTAGAGTAGCCATATGATGTTCTCATTACGGCCCTCCTTCTTTCAGACTGCTCTGAACGCCATTAATGAGTTACAAGAAGCTCAAATCTCTCAGCATACTCTTCTCAGCCTACAAAGTGTGCGTGACCAGACAGAAGTTGCAAATGAAAGGCAAAGCACATCCCACTCCACCTCAACAGCCACAAGACAGGACAAGCCACAGAAAGTGGCTTAATTGATGTCAGCTGTGGGCTAAAAAGATTTTTGGGGGCCTGGGGGTTGCAGATAGCTCTGCACATGCTTTATCTAAGTGCACCCGTAGCCGATATCCTGCAAACAATGAAAGATTCAGTGGCTCATAAAACTAGCTTTGAGAGCTACCTGCAGAAGTCCTACAATGCCATGGCACGGGGTGCAGACTGGCTCGCTGGTACTCCATCCAAATCCTTTGCTCCTGCCATCTGCATTGCTCCTTCCATGTTTTGGAGGAACTACTGCATTCCCAGGGAAGTATTGAGACCTCATCAGCTACATGCAAACTGGTAAGCCACCACTGAAGTTACAACTAAGATACTGTGGTTTGCTCCCCAGGTCTACTCACATGGGCAAAGAAATAGGTACCTTTTAGTAGGTTTAATGGATTCTTTAGACTGCAGCTTTTTCCAGAATAGGAAACTCACTTCAGCCAGCTTCACTGGCTTCTCTAACACTCTTCAGCCACACATATATTGCTCCAAAGCTAAAGTAATTTGCTACTACTACTGTTACTCCTATATTAGTTTCTCTTCAGATTTCAGAAACTCCTGTATCCTGATAACAGAAAGCAGGAGGAGTTCAATACTGAATTCAAACTCTCCCATTTAATTTGAGGTCTTTTCTCATTCAAAGATATTTCATTTGAAAGTGTTTTTGCCTTATAATAAACAGATTCTTAGGTTCCTACAATAAAAAGAGAAAAGACTATAAACTTCAAACTTTTAAAAGGGCACACGAGACTATTCTTTAATTTTACCCTTTGGCTGTGGAATCTATACTCATCAAAAGTGAAAAGTTGAGATCTGATTACTATTTTAAAGTTTACTTTTAAAGTTTGCATTTCTACCCCCCAAAACGAAAGGCAAAATGGGCTGATGTGCTTTCACTTTCCGTTTTTAGACCTTTTTACTTCCTGTTGCAATGTGGCACCAAAATGCGAAGTTTGGATTTCCTAGAGTGCAAAGAACCAAGCAACTAACTACATGTATTTCCTTTCAGAAAAATTCTTCACAACAGTGTTATATTGAAGGTATAAAATCCTTTCAATATTTTATAAACTACGGATTTTGGCTACTATGTGATAGAAAGGGTAGTAAAATGGACCAACTCTTTCCTCACTATGAATCATCCTGATGTGCTGATGATCCAAATATGTAATTCCTTCCCTGTTTTGCTGTATTTTTCTGCAGAAGCATTAATATATACTAATAATAAAAATAATATAATTGACCTTACAGACGTAAATGGAGATTGGATTCATAACAGCTAGCATGAGACAGCCAACCATCTAACCTGATGGGATGGGGAAGGGCAAGAAACGACAAAAGTTTCAGTCTCCTCATTTTACTGTTGGAAATGGAAATATGACAATAAGGCCATATTTCCAAAGACGCTAAGCTGCTGTACATCCTGTTGTCCTACTATAGCAACAAGTATTCTGAATGTCTGAAAAATAGGATTTTATCTGAAGATAGGAAAGGGGTAGCAGAACCAGGATCCACATCTCGGGGATGAACAGCTTTCTGGATCTCACTGTAGATGTAACCGTATCCATGCAGCATCTCCCTGCTGCACCCCAGGCCCAGATGCAGCTGCTGGCCCTGCCCAAGCAGGGGCACACCCTTGCTCCCGCTGCAATTTGCCAAGTTTTAAATGTCGAGCTGTCTGTTCACAGCAAAGCAAAACAAAGCCTCGTAGTCCATGTGCAAATCAACAGCACATGTACGAGTTTTCTCTACATGCCCCCCACGACTTTCATTTGGTTTGAATGTAAAGTTCAGAACGTCCCATGCTTTAAAGGGTGTTTGGGAACTCTGCTTTCTCCTACAGTTCAGAAAAAAACTAAATGACTGTTTCATTAGAAGCTGTTATTTCAAAACTTGTTTTCATTCCTAAACAGAATCATAATGATCCAGCCAACACTCTCAGTGCAAACACACTCTCAACACAAAATGTTTTTTAGAACAAACCATGCATTTCAAGATTTCCTGGTAATATACATTGCTGTTAAAGCAAATATTTTCCCATAGGTTTTGAGTCTGTGTTATCAGGGTTGCAATAAATTTTGTTATTCCCCACATAAAGACGTTAAAAATAGAAAAGCATTATGTGTCAAGTCAATGATTTCCGTTAGATCAAATGAATCCTTCTCATCCTGATTTCCAAACTTGATTCTAAACATTTCCTGAAGGAACTGAAAAAATACGTAAATATGAACAATCATTTGAAATAAAAATATGCGGTGTACGTTCTGAAAATATTGACATGAAATGATTGACATTATCAAAGAATCTCTTTGCCTCAAGTTATCTAATTGAAATTAAATTGTTTCTGACAAGTTCCTGAAGAAATTTTTAGTTCAAATGAAACCATATTTTCAAAGAAAAACATTTCGGAGAAAAATCTGTCTCTCACCTGTTTAGTGCAGAGTCCCTGTGCGACTCATTAATAGAGGGGAGCCATTTGCCATGCCCTAACTTTCATTCTGAATTTGCCTATTTTTAGTGCCCTGTGTCAGAACTCAGTGGCAATTTGGGGATTTTGCTTTCTTTTTTTTTTGTGGTTTTGTCTCAATATGAGTCATTTGTGCTGTACATTGATGTTATTGCTGTTTGTAAACAGTGGATTATGAGCTGTTCCTAAAAACTAGAACAGGTTTTACCAGAAGGGTGCCCAGCTACTGCCTTTCCTTTAGTTTTTCTTTCTCCTGTTCCGTGTGCATTTAGCTACACACTCAATTCCACGTATTCTTGTAAATGTAAGAGCAGAATAAATTTAGGAACCACAGCACTTTCAGCTGCCCCACCTCATCCTCACACCAGAGATTTCTAAACTACTCCTTACAGTCAGCTACTACAGATATGCATGAGCAGCAAACCACTGCCTCCAAGGTATGTCTTGTCTCCGCGCTTATTTGCAGCATTTTTCTCAGGACAAGTTGCATGGGGTAGATTCTGGGGCTGTTATTTATTTTTGCAACATGGGTGTACTGAAATCAAGAAAATTCAAAATAGCGTATGATCAATAGAAACAGAAATGAAAAGCCAAATTAGTTTCACACAGAAACTCAACAGTGTAAACACTTTTTGGGTTGGGGTGTCCAGCCTTCTCAGCCCTAGGGTCTGGGTAGTTCTGGCAGCCCTTGTGGGTCGTATGGATCAAGCAGCCCAGGTAGCTAAAGCATCTGGCTGGATGTAAATACTGTAGATGGATTTCAACTTACAGACTTCCTAAACTTTCCTTTGAATATTCCTCTTCTCCTCCGAGACAAAAGGCTGGTAAAAAAATGATGGAAGAGGCCTTGTAATTCTTCCACTAAGAGTCTCTAGCCACCACACTGCATGCAGAGCCTCTCTCATGCTGTATCAGCATTTCTGCTTCCATGCTGAAAACTGGAAGTGAAAAGCCATCTTGTTAGAATAATCCAGAACCAAGAAGAAGTATGGAGCCAGGTTGCAAAACCAGGAAAAACATCAGAGGGAAGTAGGTGACCAAAAAGGAGGAAGAAGATGGTTTCTAAATAATGCTTGTATTTGCCTAACCAGGTAGCAGAGTTACCAATTAAACAATCTAATAAAAGGAAATCTGCATTTTAACCCTATTTCTTATGGCAATGCACGGAAACATCTCCTGTTTGAGTCATTTCTATCCCTCACTTTCTCTCTCCCCAAAGGGATCCATACCCATCTCATAAGAATTCTGTGGAATTCAACTGGTGAATTTTTGTCATATAAAGGAGAGAGCTGAAGAAAGGCAAGATTATTTCGTAACAGTTTCTCAATAGCAAGGTTTTTGATCTTCATAACATTATCCAGAAATAAGACAGATATTTCTGCTCAACTGAACCCAGCTGGCTGTGTGGAAAACATTTCAAAATCTGCCACAAATCTTTTTTTTTTTCCTGATGTCTGTTAATTTAGTTAAAACAAATCAATTAAATGTCCTAATTACAACTGAAATATATAATTATATTGTGCACTCAGTTCAGTGCATACTAATGAAGCAATCACCACCACCTTATTAGTCACTCTTGAAAACTAAACCCAAGTGGGAGCTGAAAAATGTTTTGCTGTATCTTCAAACAAGGCACTCAATCCATTCTTCACTTGTTTCTGAACCTGAAACTTGAGCAAAACAGACAGAAAAATATACAGGATCATTATATATTCTTTCTTTTCTTATAGTAAAAATTCAAGAGGAATTATCATCTGCTAAGGCGGATCAGCTCACTTATAAATTAGAGACTATTCTTAACATATATGTTAATCTTTTGCCAAAAACTTTTAGTAAATTAGCATAAATTAAAAAAGACAATACACAGCTCTTTTAAAATTACTTTGCTATAATATCTACCTCCAGGTGGGTTCCTAAACAGGTAGGGCTTGATTTTAAAAAATTGTAAACATAGTCTGCTGCTGTGTATTAACATCTGTTGGAGGTGAGAGTGCTCAAACCACTGATCCTCATACCTTCTACCATTTTGCAGGTAAATCTTCTCTCAGCTACATACACATAACCCACATGAAACCTACAGATCTGCCTAGCTGGAGGAAGAACAGTTCAAAACAAAATTTGCATAATTTACTACAAAAAATAGATGGTGAAACACTTTACCAAAGGATTCTCATCTTAATAGCACTGCAGCTTTTTCTACTTCCTCCCCTATTAACAACCAAAGCCCAACATGCCAATAGCATTAGAAGAGGTGGGTGCACACAGATGTGGTCTGTGGCCTTCTTCGCTCCACCCAGGCAGTGGATGGAGACGGGGCAGAGTCCTGTCCGCCTGCGTCATACGGCTAGAGACCAGCTCTCCTCGTCCAGCCACTCCTAACACTACCAGCAGCCGGGGCACAGAGATGGGGCCCTGCACAAATCCCTTCTTTCCCTCCTCGAGCTGTTGCTGCCACGGCTATTGCCGTGCCTGGTACTTCAGGCTGGACTGGCACCGACAGCAGCGAGGACACGGTGGGGAGCTGGGTGGGGAGGCACCCAGCAGCCAAGAACAACAAAAGGAGCAGGAGGTGTCTACAGCCTGCAAAAGCCAACACCTGGCCTCACGACACAAAACACAGTAGCCTTAATTCACCACTACCTCGAACCCCGTACAGCCACATACAGCTGCATAAAGCAACCATGCATCTTCAGGATATCAACTCACAGGGGCAAAGGTTATCTTCTGAATTTGTTACAGCACACCATGCAATGGAGCCACGGTTTCTCAGCTTAACAGCAACACATGATTGATAATTTTGACAAGGCATCATTTAGATCCACTTGCATCACAAGTGTGCCGCAGAGAAGGATTTGCCCAGTAGGCGAAGAACCTGAAACATCCCCCCCAAATATATTTCTGCAAGTTTTTTTTTCAGGAATGAGCAACTCTGAACTCTTTATACCTTGGATGTGTCCTCTGTTTTGCGATTACTCAAATACTTCATCCCAAATCTAATTTAGATGAAAAGTATTTTGGTGACTGTGCTTTGCCTGCCTAAACAGAAATATTGTAGCAGCTACTTAAATGGTAATTGATAAATGCATAGAATTACTACCATTCAAACTGCAAATCAGTTAGCAAAATTCAATGAAAGTTTAAACATTTCATTGCATTAATGATATAAATGCATAAATTTACGGAGAACAGCATCCAGGCATTTGGCAGTCTTCCACTGTATTTACTTAAAGGTGATAATGCATTTAAAAAGCACTTGAAGCAGAATATATATTAAGTGCTACTAAACTTGCATAGATTTATTAGCACAAGCTTTTAGACTGTCTCTGCCCTGAAGCAAACTCATTTTTATTTCTGGAAATTAAAAAAAATAGAGCAATGCATCATTTTAAGACACATCAGAGAGGTTGGTATGGTAGTTATCTTAAAATACTGTATTTCTTCATGACAAGTGTAGTTCTGTAGCTTTTAGCTTGTATGTGACTGACTGATAGGACTGCCTAAGAAATGTTGATAATATCCACAAGATGTTTCATTTGCACGTTAGTGAAAAAATGGTAGCTTTGAAAATTCTCTAGCATCTCCAGAGACTAATGATTTGACACCTCTAGCACCTTAAAGTGCCCTGATTTTTCAGACAGTGTTGAAATTCTGTCCATCTAGAAGAAAAATTGGATGCCTTTAATGGTGCTGCTAGCCAGGCATTTCAAATTCTTTTGGGGAACTTCAGCTGATGAACATTATTAATTCTCACAACAGATGCGAGCAAAGACAGCAAGAAAATATCTGCAGGTATTTCATGGTATTTCCTAAATCGTTCTATTAGCATTCACTGGATAGAGTGCATGCAAAAAGAAATATCCTAAATACTAAATACCTATCTCAGGATAAAACCACAAGCTGGATATGTGCCTGCATGGTTATCTTCACTGAGGAGAGATCAGTAGAAGATCTTGAAAAGTAAGTGGGAGGCAGGGCTTAGGACTTCTCTCAGTTGGAATAAAACAACGTGATTTAGATAGTCGGTCAAACAAATCTGGGAGTTGTGTGTGTTGTGTGTCACACAACAGCCACAGGCCAGGGCAGCTTGCGATGCACTTCCATCTCTTCATTTCAGGAACAGTATTAGCAAAAAATATTTGTGGCTGAAGAATTAAATTCAAGTAAACCCATCCATTGTGAAGAGTTCACATGCTCTGTTCCCATATGTCAAGGCTCCTAAATGCACCTGAACCTTAAACACAAAGGTCAGTGCCTTCAATTTTGTGCAGAGGACATGGAGAAAGGGCGGCATTTCTGGTCATCCAGCAATTGTGCAAGGCACAGCATTCACGTCCCCAGAGTTCTGCGTCAGGGCTCTCTCTAAAGGCCACCACGTCTTCCTAATTAGTGTTCTTATCACTGTAAGAAACAACATAAATCAGTGAAGATTTGCCGCATGAACCTTCCCACTTCCCGTCGAGGTCAGAGATGCCAGCACTGTATGGCCTGCATCCTGAATCCAGCACAACTACTTCAGGCTGCCATGACAGAATTGAAATAGAATTTATTTCAAGTGCCCGCATAAGAAACCTTTCATCATGCCACTAGCTTTTTTCACTTTTTTCACTTTTTCACATAAAACCCCCAACGAACACCAGGCCCTGGTTGAGTCACATTGCTCTGTTTGCAAAGGAATGCCCGCAAAAAGCTCGGCACATCTTCCCTCTCTCTCGTCTCTCATCGGCTGAGGCCGAATTCCCCACTGCCTCATGCCTCGTACAGTCAGCAACGCAGAGTGCGTGTGTAAACATGGCCCTTCTGATCTGCTGCAGATATACACGTCCTGCACGTGTGTTTTTGTGTCTATACTCATGGGGTAGGCACCCTTCTCTTGGCTGGTACAGGTTCTGAATGGGTTACCCAGAATGAGTCGATGACAGAGATTTCTCTCCATTTCAATGCCTTTCTGGCCAAAATCCTCTCTAGGATTCAACTCAGCAAGAACTTTAAATACAACTGAGAATAGAATTTGGCTCGGGGAGTGTTTCCCCATTTTATTCCCTACAGCTTTTCGTTACCACCTTCTAAATCTGTAACGAAATCAGGAGTGTTTTTACGGTGCTCTGTATTAGAGTGTTGCTAATAAGTAGCTCCATTAAAAATAGTAAACATAAATCATTTATTCATTTTATGCATTTCTAAGTCCACTTGAGAATATTTTTGGCCAAGCTAAGACACAAGTAAGGGTGTTAATTATTATCTTACTACAGCAATCAGTTAATAAGGCAGTTATGAGAGATGTTTGTTAGGAGGTTCTGGGGTGCCCAGAGGCTACTGAAGTCATTGTCTGGGGAAGAACACCACCGCCGGAGCTAGCAGGAGTCTGATGGCACTAAACCAAACCCCTCGAGGCTTCTGTCTCGCAATTAGCTGAAAGGAGAGAGCAGACATCAGGTCTGAGCCAGGGAACTGTAAACAAGTGAGCAGGTAGGAGCTCCCAGTGCAGGCTCTTGCACAGCGGAGAAGTATCTGGGGCCCCTTTCGAGGAGGCCAGCAGGGCTCAGTTGATGGGGAAGGGGGTGGGAGTAGGACAGGCAAGTGGGTTAGGTTTCTTTCTGCCCCCCCCCCCCAAAATAGCAGCAGCCTTTTCTGGGCTCTGCTGTCTCCTCAGGCCAAGGGGCAGGGCTCTGCACCTCTGCAGCTGTGGGTCTCTCATCGCTCCCCTTGCCAGCTCCCAGTTACCTCCACAGGCAAGTAAAGGCAGTATCTTACAAAGCTGAGCACCTTGATGCAGCTCTGCTTTCCCCGCTAGCCCATTCATCTCGTGTGAGGACCCCAAATGCTTTCATTCTCCCCCAGGAGGGAATAGCTCCTTTATTCACTCTCCTGCTGTACCCACGACAGGTCAACATCCAGACCGGTGTGGTAATGGCCAAAAGCCATTGACTGTCTGATCGTGGCTGGACAGCCTTTGCTTCCACTGTATTTCCAGAGAGGTCGATACCACAAAAACCACTCTCGTAACTGGTACCTTCAATCCGGAGGCCAAGGGCAGAATGCATTTTAAGATTAAATGCTAAAGCTAAGGTTCAAGGAGAGCAGCACACAGGGGCATCTTGCTCTTCTCCTGCCTGATTTCTGCCTGTTCAGTGCTCAATAACTTCTATTTTCCATTCACCATTGCAGCAGCAGGGGTGACAAGAGCTAAATACCTCCATTAGTGACTTGCAGAAGGAAGGTTAACCCAGTCTTCTGAAACCAAAGGAAAACCGCAGCTGTCTGCCCTCAGCCTAGGGTGTGTCAAGGAACCTGTCCATAAGGGAAGTGTTTCTGGTTATGAATTATATACTACAAAATCCTTGTGGCCCTATTAGAGATGCACTTCAAGGTGCTCCAGGGGTAGCCTGTACTAGAAGCTAAATTCTCCCTGTGGGACGGAAGAAGTATTATAGTAGTTGCCAGAGAAGGGAGGGGAAGAAGCCACTTTCTTATGTACTTCAAAGCCAAATAATCTGACTCCTTCTGTCCAACATCAACAGGGGATGATGTTATGTAACTTCAAAACACTTAAGCTGATTTGCAGCACAGAAATCATTTTAAAAGTGCGGGCCCTTTCACTTGTCCTCCCTAACCCAGCTAGCCCTCAAAATGACTGTATGAGAGATATCCCATTTAACTTGCACATGGGAGACCCTATTTATTTGAGAGAAAACAGTCCAAGAATATATCCCAGATCTATCCTACAGTTTAGGATAGTACCTGAGTAGAGGACTGTTCCTTGTCAGTGAGGGAAATACTGTCATTCCCATTTTGCAGATGGTAAATTGAGAAAGAACGGGGTTGAACAGCTAATCCAAGGACACAGGAAAATCTGTAGTCAGGATGAAATGTGAACCGAGATCTCCTGACTTCATCCAGTGGGATTGTTGTTGGGCAGATTACTTTTTTCTCTCAGGAGATTCAGTAAAGCTTTCAACAAATCTAGCATGAATGGCCCAGAGCTGACACTGTCTCAGGGAGCTCTTCCTCCACTGGAAGAACGTAGATGGAAAATAAATATTAGATATACCCAATTCATTATTTAATAATCTATCAGGGTTTATGCTGGAACGGCTTGCTCAGAAGTACAACCGGATTTCTGTTTGAATGAGGACGGCAGGACTGAAGCCTTGATATCTGATCTCACTGCTGGAATTCATCTGGCAGGAAGAGAGCTTTGTCTGCATATATTGCAATTTTTTACTAATCCTTTGATTCTTCTAACCTATCTCTGTCTGGAGTGTTAACCTTTGGTGCAGAGGCTGTGCTCTCCTTCATATTTCTTCAACACCTAGCATGCTGAGACCTGATTCCAGATGGGAGCTGCTCTAAAACCAATATAACAACAACAGTAAGAACAACAGTAAATTTCATTTGCTCCCAGGGGGAGATCTGAAGAGCATCCCTCCTTGGACAACCATTGCCCTGACAGAGCTCTAGCATCTCTCTGCCTAGAGAAACTCCTCCTTAATATAGACAGTAGACGTTTCAGAACCATTGTAGAATACAGTTCAATTGACACTTTACAAGACGACTTCACTTTTAAAGAGATTAAGTTGATTCCTTCCCCTGAATTCAGTAGCTACCCCAGCTATGCCTCATTGTGAAAACTTCATCTGACAACAGTCATGAATTATAACCAGGATAAAATGTTTCATTAAAATACAGATAGGGGAACTTAGGAAGCATGTTTTTTGTATGGATAAAACCAATTTTGCTTCAAAAGCAAATACTTAGCCATTTTTCAGGTCAGTAGTTGAAGCCTGGGTGTTATAAATCCATCATCAATGTTTTCTTACAGCTATAGTAGCTGACACATCTGAATCACTGGGAGCTAAAAGCATGCCAGAAGAAATGAGCACCATCAAAACACATCAGAAGGAGACGTATAGCAATTGCTTCTCTAATGTACCTGACTGCTGACGGAACAATATTAGCTTGCTTTCTCTGAGAGTGGCTGTGCGTAAAAACGAGTTCATAATGAACAAATGTCTGTCCGTGAAGGAATTGATTTAAGTGTATCAATTAAAAATTAGTCCCAGTATCACTAGAGGGATGGTTTTAAGCATAATTAATGCAAAAAGCTTAATAGCATTCTTCTTGAAGTTCAATCAAGTATCTCTGGTGATGGTGCATATGCACCACTCCCCACTTCCAGGGGAGTGTAAATGACTCCCTCTTGCACTGATCCATTTAAGTAGTTGTAAAATCTTGATTATATCCTTGTTGGATGGGTTTAGTTCAGAATAGAACTGCCCAGAAAATTATTCCTCCCTCCCCCATAAAACATTACCATTTCATTAAAAAAAGATGTTGATGATTAAGCAAACAATTGTGGATAAAATCATCTCCAAGTTTTTCTTTTTCTGGTGAAAACTATATGTTAAAAAGGAGCTTCCTCAAAAAGTTCAAAGGTCATGCTTATGTCTAGATTCAAGTCAACAAATTTGTCAGTAACATTTTGATCAAGAGCATTATTTGCCGTAGATGATAATACAAGTTAATTCACAACCAAAATGAGGTTATAACTTTAATCTGTGAAGGAAGAC
The DNA here is from genome assembly GCF_000699105.1 of Pygoscelis adeliae. Lineage (NCBI taxonomy): Eukaryota > Metazoa > Chordata > Aves > Sphenisciformes > Spheniscidae > Pygoscelis > Pygoscelis adeliae. The sequence continues at coordinate 2,213,958 of NW_008824360.1, read as the reverse complement.
AGTCCTAGGGATTACTACTGTACTATCATTAAGTGCAGGATGCTTCTGCAAAAATACATGTTAGGGACGAGAGTTTCAAATGTGTCTGGTAAGCTGAAATACCCTAAAATGGAGGTACCAAGATCCTTTGGTTTTGAAACTGTTTTTGTCTCATACACCCATAGTGCTTGATATTTTTGTCCCTTTCTGCTCTGTGGCAAGAAGGTGGTTCTTACATGCTGCCATCTGCAGTGGATGCATGTGATCTGATGACAAGGAAGGGCACATGAGGCCCTCCAGAAAGAGGAGAGCTTGGGGTCAGCTGTGGGGCATTGGAGTAATTCATCGTGATAACTCACTGCCCGAGTTAGAGAAGTCCCCAGGAAAAAGCACAGCAAAGCATGAGCTGGGGGCTAGGAGAATCACTCTGGATGTATGCCAGCTAGTATTTCAGATATCTCTTACCTCTGTCCCAAAGAACCCATTTTTCTCATTATTTCCAGAGTTTTGTGATACTGGCATGTAAATAATGAAGTCAGAAGAAGTTGTGTCAATGACTTCTGTAAGAAAGACTAAAATTCAGTATTTCTTTTCATTTTTTCATATAATCTGGACAGAACTGTAGGAATCCTGAGGAATTCAGTGCTTCAAAATCTAAGTTTTACAATATGTTTCTGGAAGCATTTCTATTATGAGAAAACATGAGGACATTCTGCCACTCTAAATGCATTCATATCTCAGGTATATGATACCACCAAAACCAAACATCTGAAGAAATATTTTTTTAAAAATAAGATATTTGTGGCTTAATGTTGAACGATGATGTTTGAAGAAATCTGGAATGGTATTAATCATTTAAACTACTCATTGATTTAAATACAAATGTACTGATATATGAATATGCGTTTACTGGTCACATTAAACTGCCTTCACCAAAAAAACATATTTCATGTGATACAATGAAATGCTGCAAAAATGAGTCATTACCTTCTAAATCTAAACTAAGACCTTTAAAAAACTGAAATGATGGAAGACTTTTAAAAGCCATGTTTCCATATTTTTGGAATATCATGCCTCCATTTTCAAGTTCTGATTTCTTTAAGTATTTAGAAATCCCTTCCCACAGCCATTCAAGAGTATTGAAAAGTCAGTGCCTGATTACTCAGTTCTTCATGACTTGGGACCTCAAAGCCCTATGCAGCATCAGTGACTGTCACATCAGGAAATAGGAGCGTGAATTCGCAATGCTTTTGCTCAGTACACTGGAACTACACCAGTCTTCTGTGGGAGAGGACAAGGCTTGGGGCTCAGTTCTTCACTTCTCAGTCTACAAACCTGAAGCAGGAGTAGTGGGAGGGACACAGAGGCATCTTCAGGCTTTCAATATTCTCCTTGGTTGCTGCATCAGTTTAAACAGCTATAATTTATATCATGCTCATAGGAGGAATAGGAAGCAGTAATCTGCTTTGTAGCCACAGCTCCTATTTCACACGTTTCACCCGATGCCATTATTTAAAGATCAGCTTGTGCAACTTCCCTATTTATTACTGGTTTGTTTTTCCTTTTGTTGCAAGAATCAAGCTGACAGCTAAACACGTGTACCTACAATATGAAATCATGCTCAACAAGAAAAAAATAATTAAGATGTTATACTCTTGGCCCATGCCCTGAACACTGACAGAAATGCACCACAACTGTGCTGCCCTGAGAATGACAAAGATACAACAGCTGAATTGCAAGATACGGGTACTTGTGCTCCAAGAGCAGTCTACAGGAGCCAGGGTTCAGGCTGCTGTAGCAGCTGTAGAAGACAAGTTCAGGCAGAAGATGATAGGATGATGGATGGTAAGGCAATGATGAATCCGGGGAACAGATAGATCTTTAGCTACCAAAGGGATCTTGTTAATACCTCTGAACATGCCTTTTTGGCTAATCCTGGCATAAATTGTAACATGCCAAGAGAGGCAAGTGCCTTTCTATCCCATATATAGCAGAAGAGGCTTCTTGGCATGGAAAGAGCCACCACCACAGCCTCTCTTCCCAAAATGCAGTCTGCACATGATAGGGAGAACAGAAACACACCACTTCTCATATGGCTTTTTTAACAAAGCAACTCTAAGAGCATAGCGACAGAAATTCTGGTATGAGGCTGCTTAAATTCAGCTGGTCACATGCTGACCCTTCCTCTGGACTTCTTAGTCTCAAAGTTTAGGGTTTTGTACACCAAAGGCAAAGTCAGTCTCCTTCACATCCTGGGTGGGTTGATGGGTGACCCGTATCACAGACAGTCAGCAGGACTGAACAGCATCTTTCTACAAGTTTCCAGCACTCCGCAGGAAGGTGTCTCAGCTGAAGGACTCAGAACCCACCATCTTATTGCAAGAGGATTAGATTATTCCTGATGCAGTAGGAATAAAAATCATTCTGCATGAACACAATGTAGCCTTTTTGCACAGCAAAAGCCTCCAGCCACAACAGCAGCAAGAATTAAAACCACACTTACAAGATGTCCAGATACGGTATATGTTTTATCATTATTCTGCAGACATATGTTTTGTGTGACTTGGTTCATTTATTTCCTCTTTGTTTTCAAAAGCTAACACATGTCCCTGAACAAAAATTACACTTAATGTTTCATTTGTTCAACTCAGTTAGAATCACAGTACTTGTTTTGTGGAGTTTTACATAGTAATGTTCTTGTTTTGTATGACTTTTATGTAATTTAATTTCAATAAACTAGCCTGAAATAATTTAGAAAGTCTATGAGAGTTTGTGAATTCGGTGTTAGGGACTTGCATTTTACACATTTACTCATGTCAGACTTAAAATTCAATTTGAGTGTGGGAGTTAGTTGCTTCCCTGTCCCTACATGGAGATAAAACCCACACCATACGACAGAATAAATTCTTCCATCTTATCCAGGACTAGAAAGGAGGGCTGCTAAACTCTGATGCTCATCTATTCAAATGGAGGACTACTGGGAAAAAAGAGATGGTTACCATTCAGGAAAACCATTTTTCAAGTGCAGACTTCAAAGAGGTGGGAACTGATTGTCTAGTAGAAGGCTGGGATTGCCTGATAGCACTGACGGACAGACAGGACGAAGGAGATACGTGACAAAGGAGATGAGAGATGACAGTCCCTCACAGATTGGTCTGCAAAAAGAACAACAAAATGTCAGCAGGAGTACGAGAGACTCTGTAAATTGGGGGAGAAGCCATGACCTGGGGAAAACCTGGACATCTCAAAGATGCTGACCAAGACCCACAATACACCGTAGAGCAGTGCAGGTTTCCTCATTTGTTGTTTTGTCCAGGTCTGTTAATATTTTTTGACAAACCTAAAGGGTCTCTTTTGA
>NW_008824360.1:2189898-2210559 GCF_000699105.1 Pygoscelis adeliae | reverse complement strand
TCTAGGAAAGAATGTGCTTGAATGGGGGGAAATTAAGGGATTCACAGAGGTTTTGAGGCTGAGGTCCTGTTTTTGTGGAAGGGTAGCACATGTGGCTTGTGTTCCTGAAAGCCAGGGAAAATGCTAGTGTGGCCGCATAGTAAGGAGAGTCTAAGAGAGATGACCCTAAGCAATGGACAGGGCCAAACACATCGGTCAAGTTGGGGTTGAACTAAGGGAGCTTCCCCGGGCGCTCAGACACAGCTCTGCTGTAGCAGTGAATCAGAAATGAGACAGAAGCGACTCACAAAGGATGAAAAAAATCACCACAGGCACCCAAGGCGGCAGGAGGCTACACAGCTCTGAAAACCCCACAGTGTGTCTAACTGCAGCAGTAAGTACCCACGACATTAAGAAGTTGGTGCTAGATCACTTTTGAAAACAACAGCTGAGTCTTTCTGAAATTGTTTCCCCAAAACCAACTGTTTCTCCTGAGGAAGCCCCTGGAAGACAAATGAGCCGTCAGATTTGTAACACTGGAGGCTGCATTTCTTGTCCTCATCCTCCTCTGTCTGCTTTCCTTCCTCTTTTTTTGCCTCTTCTGCTTTTGTATGGACAACGTATTGAGCAGTGGGATTTTGACATCAGAGGAGAAACTGGTTGCGACAGAGAGAAGCATGACGAGCAGAGAAAGAGGAAAGAGGCAGCACGCAGACGCTAACAAGCTTGTCACATATTCGGCACTGCTCGTCAGCTGTGACTGCACACTGTACTCGTAATTTTGATATGACTGCCACGAAGGACTGTGTTCCTTCATTCTTGCTTCAGCTGAAGCTACACTGCAGTTACAAAGGTTCAGAAACGCTCAGCATGCATGTTTTAAATTACAGCTAATTCATTTTGATATGCTTTTTTCTTGGATCCATAGACAAAATGACTGCAGCGGGGTTTGAAAAAAATCAAAGGCAGGTTTCCCCGGGAGATACACATCAAGCTATGCCTGTGTCTCTGGAGTGTTGCAATACAGCTCGTAGCAACCAGAGAGAAATCAGTTCTCCTTTCCATGGCAAGGGTTTGAAAAACAAAACAATTTCTTGTATCTCAAGAAAAACAGCTTCAGCAGATTAGTTAAGAAGACTTCCTCTGTATTTTTGGAGGACCGACCAACATCAGGACCACAGCTCCAACAAAGTCAAGATTAAGTCTGTTGTCTAAAGGGATTGTTATTATACTTAGATTTCTATCAAGGTTTCAAGGTAGCGTGGCACTAATTTGCCAGCAAGAGGCAGGGGTGGGGGGAAGAGTAATGAAGTTACAGTCCTTTATTGTACAAATGCAACTTGAGACTTTTTTTAGGATGTTATCTATCAGCCTGTCTGGCAAATGTCTGTCTGGTAATAATGTATCCGCCTGCTGAAACAACCCTAAATAATGCAACATTATATCAATAATTAATAGGCACATAGGTCAACAAGTTCAAGATAGTTAACAGGCAAACCAGACCTGAAGGAAATGGTTGGTTTCAGGCCGCTGCCAGGCCCGACATGGCAAGTGCAGCTTTGCAGGAAAACGAAGGCAAGAGTGTTTGCAGCACAAATGCCAGAGCACAGCGCGTGGGGGACACGGCTCTCCTGCTTAGGTCTGCTCGGTCCACACTTACTCACGGAAAACAGGAACCCGCCGGGGTGGCACTTCCCAGGGAACAGGGGATCGCTCCGTTTCAGGACAGAGGGGCAGACTCTGCCCTTTGATTAATACCTTCACCGAAATTCCCAGAAATGCTACGTTCACCGCCAAAAGGAGGAGGACACAGCTCTAGAAGTTGCTGTTTCCACCATTAGATGTACAAATCCAGCACACAAGATCATTTTTTTTCCTCTAAATAAAAGGGAGGCTTTATCTCATCTACCTTTGCCTGCCTGAAAGTTAGGTGCCAGAGACTAGCTGAGGCTTTCCCTATAGTCAGAGAAACAGACGCGTTCAGATGACAACTCATGCCACCTCAGGGAAAGGTTTCTAAGAGCGATGGGAAGAAGCACCCTCTCAAGGTGCTCCTCTCCACAGAGGGAGACCAGACAACTACCTTGGACTAGGCAGTTTTCAGATGGCTAAACATGGTCAAACAAACCATGAAAGAGTAGTTAAACATTGGAACAGGCTGCCCAGGGAAGTGGTTGAGTCACCATCCCTGGAAGTATTTAAAAGACGGGTAGATGAGGCGCTTAGGGACATGGTTTAGTGGGCATGGTGGTGGTGGGTTGACGGTTGGACTTGATGATCTTGGAGGTCTCTTCCAACCTTAATGCTTCTATGATTCTATGATTCTATGAAACGAACCCCATGCAAAATGTCAAACTCCGCATCCTTCCCATGACTGAGTGGTCCAGGGAACATCAGTGAGATCACATCTCCTGGAATGGCAGCAGCAGCACCAAAGGCAGGTTGATCTTCAAGCCTCTGGAGACGCGTACACAGCTCCAGTGAGCTCTGAAGCACTGTGGCACACCCGGACAGCAACAGAAGTTAGCTCACAGAAGAAAAAAGCAATTAGAGTATCCTATGCTCTTGATTTGGGAATCTAACATCTCTAACCACATTTAGTAGCCCAGATGAAATGCAAGCAAAATAGGTATTGTTGATTTTAGTACAAGCTGATGGTAACAATAGCTGAGGCCACCTACCAACCAAGAAAATTTGTGCCTGAAGTAACCTGAGGTATTTTAAAATGGAAAGAGAAAAGAATCAAACTTACTATATGAAAATGAAATGAAAATCAGAGGAGACATCAAAACAGAAATACAGAGAACGTGGTATTAAAATAATAATGTCTCTCTTCTGAGAAGAGTGCAGAAAGTCACAGTGTTTTGCTAACTGTAATTCCTCACCAGCAGTCAAACCAGGAGTGTGGGCTCCCATCCGATACAGAAGCCTCCTGACATTACTTGGGATCCAGGGACATAAATGCAAGATTGAGGTTGCTATTTGTAAAACAAACAAACAAAGGAGGCAGACTATGATTGTGAAGACTTCATCACCTGCAGTTATGGTCAAGTATCCACATACCACGCGTTCAAGCTGATCTGTGCACCCACACACCCTACACAATGGAACCCCTTAACAATAAAAATGTTACTAAAAATCTCAAAATATGCACAAGTATGGTGTGGTGTGAACACAGTATCTTGGTGAAGCAATTATACTGTGTATGTTAAACTTGTCTTAATAGTAGTAACTTAAATGCATGAGGGAAAGAATTAGATTTTGGCTAGGGTTTTTTTTGGTTGGTCATTTGGGTTTTGTTTTTTGTTGTGTTTTTTTTTTTTTTTTTAATACAGGTCTTGTATAAGAAAACACAGCAAACATCATAGCTACATTTTCAGAAAACCACAGCCTACTTACAACCGAGGCAGTACAGAAGGGAAACTGAAAGTAGAAAAGAGAATCACAAGCTGCACAGGCAATTCTAGTAACAAGTCATTTTAAAAAGCAGATGACCAAGATAGAAAACTCCCAAATTAATATTTACAGTAAACTTTGCTTTTAAAGTTGTGTGATAAGTTAGTTACTGAAGATTCTGTCAAAGGGATTTTCTTCAGAGTGAAGTCCTAGAGTATATGGAGGCCGTTTTGTCCTCTAGCCTGTTTCTAAATAGAAAACACTGATTCTGCTCACTCAAGGAATTCCACCAAGCTCAGAGGAGTGACACCAACAACAAGTGAGGTCAATATATGATCCATTTCTGAATTAAGATGAATTCATAACAGGAAAGTCATGTAGTCCCACAGTTCATACAGTCAAGGCTCTCGAGAATGCATTATGAAGGTTTTCTACTTTTTTTCTATTCTTTTCTTCTTTTAACAAAGCACATGGCTTTTGGGTTCACGTGTGCAAAAGCACCAGAGGACTTGTATGCATCACCTCATATTCAAGAGACCTAAGTACTTGGGAGTAAATTCTACAGAAATTAGTTCTTAAATGCTGGAGCCGCTTTTTCTCTCAAACCCTCTGCCCAGATAACGCTGTGCTGCTTTCTTGGGAGTTTCTGACCCGCTGAGGAATCCACCTGTGGTAGTGGTTGAGTGGGGCTGTATTCAGTCAGAGCACACACACACTGAATTAAGGAAATCTGCATTTAGCCCTACGACTGTAAGCTTTTACAATAAATCCTAATGCAATTTATTTCTGTAACTTGCCCCAGGACAGAGGTACACATTGCCTAAGGATGGGCCCTGGAAAGTGCAAGGGGCCCTGCATCACTGGGCAGTGACAGAGGAGCAGGAATTTTTTTTTACGGGTACGGGCAATGTCTCCAGCCCCTCCCAGTTCCCTCCCAGCTTCCATGGGAGCAAAACCAGCCGTTTATACATCCGAAATCCTGTGGATGATCCTGGACATGGCTAAAGGGTGAAATGTAGCTCTGAGTGCACCTGCAAGTGATTCCAAGATGCAAGACATGGAACAGGAAAAAGAAGTATCTGGCACCTAGACATAGGTGGAATGTAAATTTTCCGAATTAAAGACACTACAGCTCTACAGAAATGATCAGATGAGAGGACTCCTGGCAAGTGTATGTATGTAATTTTATAAAGAGCCTTAGGGAAGTAGACACCCAATTCCCTTTCAATCTGAGAGGCTAATTCCCTTCTCCTCCTTTGAACATCCACCTAGGTTATGTGGGATGTCATTAGGTTTCCTGCTTCTCTCCTAAGGGTAAAACAACGAAGGCCATTTTTTTGCAATGTATAGAATTGGATTTCCAAGGTTCACTTCTGGAGTAAGGACAACCACCTCATAGTTCAAAAGTAATCACTTTTATCATAATGACGCCTTTCACTCAACTTAGTTGTCCTGAAATCAGAAAGCACCTTCTGTCGGTACACATGGTCCTCACCACCTTCTGACTCTTGCACAGTTCTATTTCTCTGACCTCTCTTTATGCCAGCTCCACTTTTTTTGTACTAAGTTCCTCTGTTCTATAATGCAAAATACTTTTCAGCAATTTAGACAAAAGAGCTCGACTGCAAGAGGTATGTGTTCTTACAGGAGAAGTCTGGAAGTCAGCAAATTCATGTGGTTCATTTTGTATGTACAGTTACTTGACCCCAACTCCTTTCTCACCCATATGGTAGGAAGGATTACTCTTCTATTCATGCCTTACAGTCTTTTAGTGGATTTAGGGCACAGCTCTTAAAAATGTATAAGAGAGACAGGCATCGCATGATTTTGCTATGGATATTTTATGAGCAAGTCTGGGTGCGCGCTTGAAACAAAAGACTGCACAATGTGCTACCAGGGTAGGATCTGTGTTATTATGTCTTGCATTCAAGGCTTCTGAGAAGTCTTGGGCAAGAAAAACAACAAAACAAAGGCATGGGAGAGACACGATGATCTAGTAAATGGGTCAAGACAGCACCGATACGTTGCACTCATTGTTATTAAGACCTATAATTCAGTCATTAGTCAGAGCACAAATCCGATTTAGGAAGCAGCAGCCTGTCCTGTCCTTTCTTATTGGCTGTTATTTGGGGGTTGCATTTGTCAGTTAATTGACTTAAACTACTACCTTGAAAAGATGATACTAATACCTAGGGGTTTTTTACTTCTGCACCTCCAGCAGCCATCATAAGATGTTTTGGTACCAAGAACCACTTCAGCCATTATTTATCAATGGAGTGATTAATTTACATCTGGAGCATAGACTTCCACTGCTACTGGACTGATTAAAGGTTTTGGTTAACATTTTTCAAAGTATTCAACTGACAAAGAAGACATCGATGATGTTCAGGCATCTGAATCTTTCAGATATGTTTTCAAAGAAACACACCTAAGGGAATCTGGTTTCCTGAGGAAGCTGGGATGTGCTCAGTACTCGGTACCTTCCCATTTCCAGCTTGACTGCAATTCCTTTGGCACGTCTTTAGGGTAAGATCATACTTATTGAGGCCTAGGTCTACCAATGGTTACTAAATGCAACAGGTTGGATGCAACCTCCAGCCCAGCAAGTCCTGAAAACAGCTGATGGCCAGACACTGGGAGGGCATCCCAGGAAGGAAAGCTACATTCACAGTTTCTTACCTTCTTTCCTTAAGTATCTGTGATGACTGATCCCCTCGAGACAGGACATGGGTAGGGTGGCCCCTTCTCCTAATCCAGTACCAAATTTTTCTCTTTCATATTCTAATCACTGTGATCTGCATGAGCAAGAGCGTGATGAATAAGGACGTGATACTGGATCCAGACCTTCTCCCCTAGGGAGAGTTTCCACTGTATGGAACAGTGACAACCCAAATTCTCTATCATCAACTTCAGCTTGAGCTTGCAGACACTGGCAGGTGGTGGTTTTTTTCTGTGGGTTGTAATCTCATTCATCACGGTGGGCCTATATACGAGAAATGAAGCACTAAAGCTCCTGCAATGCTTAATCTATTCCTTTAAAAAGATGGACACAGGATGGAAGCAGGGATACAGCGCACAATTCACTGCTCATCAGCCTTTCCAAATCTACTTCTCTCACCACCACTGCAAATACAGCAAAAGCTATTTGTATTTTCTTTATTCTATTCATACTGTTTTCACTAATAGATAACTATAAAGCAATACACTCATGTGGTGCATTACAACTGGAGAGCTGAAGGAAACTGCAAAGCTAAGTACCAGTTAACAAATACCCAAATTCTAACTGCAAGCACATGCATATATGGGCAGCACCCCATCTACAGCTAAAACTGTCAGTGTTTTTCTTGCAACCTTACTCAGAAATGAGCTTTTAAAGAATCAGCTTTGCCAGAGATATTAGATTCAATCTTCTGTTTCAGTGCAGATTCATCACCAGGGAGGGCACGAAGGAATTTTTACACATTACTTTTACACAGCACTATCTCGTTTTTCCTATGGGGACATTTGGGCCTCTTGCAATATATTCAATGGATCCATGGTTTATACAGCAACCCCATAATAATACTTAGAACATACACAGTCTTTTGTAAATATTATCTTATTATACCAAATGTAACAACTTCTATTTGCTATTTATGGGAATGCTCTTTCTCAGGATGCTTCCTGGTAGAGAAATGTAAATAACTCCGAAGTGGTAGTTTCTATACAAACTTATTTTTCCATTGAATTGTAGAATAAACAGCCTAATTTTCTACTTTGCTTTAAATCTCACAGAAACCTGGAGCATCTTTCCAAAGTGGCAGATAATAATACTTTGCAACTCTGTAACCATTTATGTCTTTGAAGCTTGCTGTAAATATGAACTACTTACGCCTTCAGGAGTATCCTTAGGTAATATCACTAATCTCACTAAGAAGGGGAGGTAAAACAGCAGGTAAAAGACTTTATACGGAGTAGGGTGTCACTGCCTAACAGCCTGATGTGCACTCACAGTTTTATTGCTGGCTCTATGACAGTTCATCTTATCCCAAGCTCAGAAATCATCAGTTTCACTCCAATCAAGAAAAGGTCTCTCTCAGTAGTAGCTGTAGAGTGAGGGCTGAATACAACCCCAGAACAGACAGCAAAAGAAGTAGTATTTTTCAGAGACTCCATTGGTTTTGCCCAATGGATGTGTGAGGAGTTAGCAAGTTCATCTCAGGGTTGGCAGTGCCGCTGCACAGCAAAGCAGAGCATGGAACAACACTGGTCTGGGGCTGGTTTGTCTACAAGACTTCTAGCTTTCAAGAAAGCTAATACCGGGAACCCATTTTTCTTGGCATCGACACAGCCTGAAGAAGCTCCCACAAGAGCGGCAGTGAGGAATTTCTGTCCTCCCCTCAGCCTGTTAGGGAACGCTGTGCCCCTTAGGTTAGTTGAGGAAGGAAGCTGAAACTTAGTTGGGCTGAGCAACCACTTCTGATTTTTTTGTTACAACACTTTTTTACAGGGAACAAACACAACTTTTAAAACACGGCCCCATTTGCCCATGAACGATGCTTTCCAGTAAGGAACCTGCAACAGAGATGTGTGTCCCCAGACCCCTTCCCACTGCCCTGTTGGGAAATGGGGGCCATTTCTGCTCCTTAGGCTGCTATGGAAAGCTGCCTGGGCATCAGGCACTTCAGCCCCCAAGGTGTTTAGGTGCCAGCTCTTCATGCGGCTAATTGTGCTGCACATCCGCGTTACCGCCATCCCCAGTCCCGCACAGATGCTGTACGTTAGTGCTGAGATCAGAGCTGTAGGAGTCGGCCCTCCTCCACACACCAGATGGCTCGCTCTTCTGCGTTTGTTTTTAGTGCTTACCTATCTGCTCCTCGACTCCTGCTAGTCATGTGAATTTGAGAGGGGGAAAAAAGAAAAGACTTCCCCAACAACTAACAGGAAAAAAAAAAATCAAGAAGTTTCCTTTTCACGTGTTATTTCAAAACACAGAGAATATACTCGGGAAGCATTCTGAACCTTCTCAGAAAGGAGAGTAACCAAGAAATAGGGCAGTCAGAGATGTGGAAAGTTCCTCAGTATCCTAACAGTGTGCTCAGTCAGTGCTCCCTCTGCCCCCGAGACAGAAGGAGACACACTTCAGACCAAAAGACTACATTGCCTAACATTTTGGCTAGCTTTGGCTATTCACTGCATAATAAAGAGCAGGTATTTTCCACTTTAACCTTCTCCTTCCTAAAACAGTGGTATTTAAAAGGTGGTAAATCTGTCTAAATTTAGCAATCAGAATCTATCATCTGATTTCACTCTCTCACTTTTAGGAATGGACATGTTTTGATTTTATCTAAACAAAACAGCTTGTACTTTTGCACTACCTTTGCAGTAAATAAACATGTAAATATATAAATAAATAGAAGCTAGTGCAAGTGAGGCATTTTACAAATGTGTGATAATTCTTCTCTGGACTTTTTCAATTCGTTACAATCCTACTAACTGTTGTGATTTATTCTGCAAGTTGAATGGAATCCAACTCCTGGGGCTATATAATTATGTCTAAAAAATTTTTCTCAAACTTGATTGCATGAAGAAGTCTGAAAGTGTGACCCATCTGCATTCTCAAGACTTGCAAACAAGAAGGCAAATGGGGAGCACTCTAAATGAATTTTTAAAAAAGCATCTCAGAAACATCTTACAAAAGCCTATCTCAGATTTGTGGTTATTAGACGTAGACAAGCGTGGTAATGCTTACATGCTAAAATAAAAGATAGGCCATTTTATCCCTAGAGCCTTGGATCATGTCATGATAGCATTTGCACTGGTGGCCAGCACCCGGCGCTCCCTCTCTAGTAACCCTCACTTAGAATGATAAGCAGGTCAGGAGCAAATCCAAAACACGATGGGGTCAAAATTGTATCTTGTAATCAAGTTGCAGTGAAGGCAAGCAATAGGAGGCAACATCTTCGTTCACAGCAAAAGAGATACGGCAAAGTAGCCATTAAAAATAGGTAGCTCTATAACAAAAACACCCTAAACTAACTATGCAAGCAGAGCTACTTTCCCTTGATCCTTCCTTTCCTGTTGCAGATCTCTCCCACCTCCTGCTTTGGGCTTCTTGGCTGTACAGCCGGTGCAACCAAAGAGCATGCAGAGGGGTGATGTGTGCCAGGTGCCACCGGTGGTTCCTGCTTCCTGCAATGAACTAAAAGGGTGTCCAGCAACTCACAGGGGTGATGGCACTGCTAATACCATTGCTGTGGCCTGCATGGATATGGCCAGAAGTGCATCATCTCTTCCAGACACGGATGTCAGTTTTCAAATGAACCAGAAAGACAAGCGTTACCTCAAATAGGCAAGCTGGGTATCCTCATGGAAAAAGCCAGGCTTTTTTTTTCCCGTCAGTGTATTGTCCTCCATTTTCTTCCTAGGGCTAGGGCTTGATGAACATCCATTTTCCTTTTCCCCACTGCTAATGTCTCTGTTGCTCTCACATCCTGGTCCCACTTAACTACATCAATATCCTTCCATACCACAGAACCCCATTCTCCCCATCAGCGGTTTGATTTCCTCCCCCACTTCTCCCATCGCCAGAAGCCCTATCTCCTCCTATTCCCAGCGGAGAGCGCTTTGCTCCCCATCTGATTTGAATTCCTCCCTCCCTACGTGGGCGATGAATCATTCAGAGTAATGGCATTTTAAAAACTCTACAGAGAAGGTAGGTAGACTCAAACCTGAGTGGGAGTGCATATAAAGTACAAAGTACAATGGGGTGCTTTCAACCCCAAGACCAGAAGTTCCCAAACTTCCCTGGTGCGTGAACAGTGCCTAAGGGCTGGATGCTTCCTCCTGGACGTATGTGTTGATGGCAACTACCACAGCCAAAACCAGTGCCATGTTATATATATGAATAGATAACATTTAATATTTAATCTTTATTTATCATTTATCATTACTATATCATATAATTATATGATACCATTAACATATCATAGATCACAGAAGATTCAGAAAGAAGTTAGTTAGGAAGATTATCTAGAAGAAGAAAAAAGTAAAAATTGAAAAAGTGTGTTTCCATCCCATTTTAACATTTGGGGGGACAGACTTCTTACCATGCAATGTTTCTATGTCATTAACAGTGCACTTTCTATGAAGAACCACTGAATGTAACATTTTTCAACTTGTGGCTTATCAACTACTGTCTTTTCTGATGAAAGCGGAGTTTAATTCTTGTCTTAGCCCTGCAGAGATTATCTTAGCTCATGCATCACCAACAAAAAACCCTTCTAATTACAGGGTGACTGGAAACAGTGGTCATATAGTCTCACTATAGCCCATGTCTCAGTGACATTTTCATTCTGACTCATTTGATTCAAGGCAAGAAATAAACTTTTTACTGAGGGAAGTTCTGCAGTATTCTTTATCACCTGAGCACATGAAACAGAAAAGCCGCAGTGTGACTTTGTCCAGAACTTGATGTGCTTAACAAATAGTATGTTGTTTAAGGACTTTATTCAGAACACCTACATGTTTTGTTCCTGTTACTTGTACAGCTCTTACATGTGACAAGGAGACTAATTTTTCAACAGAGGAGGGAGAAGGAGAGGGAACAGCTTACGGACTTTTAAGCATGTCTTTTTTCTAAGAGGCAAATATAATAATAGCAATATGGGGCTCCATACCAGCTATGTCTCAGTGACTTCTTTTAAACTTGTTTAGCCTATAATTGAAGGATAATTTTTCTTCTTGCCAACTCTGTCAGCTCACACTGACATCAGAAAACCCAACAGTGTTCTTTCTGGATTATGTTTCATCACCAGTAAAGAATTCTGAAAACTAAATTTTCCTGTGTGTGCATGAGTATAATCCTTAAAATTACGGCCCTGGTTATATTTCTGCAATACCCCGTACCCTGCAAAAACTTTGTGGTGCATATGTACCCCGCCAGTCACTATATGCACTAGGGTGTCCTGCTTTCTGCTCCAGCCACGAAGCTACAGCTTTGCCACCACTGAAGTTGCCTAGCTTGTTAGCTCAACTGTGATTGACGTTTGATGTTCAGAGCATCCCCCAGAGTCAGCTCTATGTAGCTGCATGTGCCTCTGGAATTTCAGAAGGTATAAGCTATGCCTGCTCAAAGTGAGCATCTTTTACTCAGGGAAAGGTGCATTTCGCATCTGCACTGCCATCCAACTTCCATGGGTACAGATCTGTTCCAACCACCTTTTATGTGCTTTCTGCCTGACCAGGATGAACAGGGACAGAAATAAGGAACTATAGAGCTAAAACCTCAAGTCTCTAAAGAGCTACTAAAGACCAGTGTTCTTTACACACCCCAAAGTGCATTATACAACAGCCAAAAAGAGCTCAGGCTGACATAAAAATCCTACAGCCTATTACAAAACTGAGAGAAAACTTAGCAGACAGAAGGATGTCCTGTTGCCTTTTCGGAGGAGTCACCTCTTAGGTTGAAAAATCTATTTAAACCCAATAAGACTTCTGTTTTCCTTTGGTCATGCTTTTTCTGAGTCTGACCCTGCCACAGTTCAGATTGCCATGGTGTAATTAAAGAGACTACATGTAACAGAGAAAGCAAAATATATGCGTTACATATAAAAGTATTGAGGATAAAAATTCTTCTGAAAACTCATTTTTGAGCAAACTGACATTGCAGGTTTTTCCACTTAGATGTCAGACAGAGGCTAGCAAAATTTACAGTAACAAACATTTTAATTCTCACTCAAATCAGAGAGTGACTCAGCACGGCAAGGAAAAGCAAGACTAAATGTTGTGAAGTTTTGACAAACCCAGCCGAGGAATGAGCAAGCAGTCATCCAACTTGGAAGCAGACACAGAGTTTGCATCTGAGGAAAACTTTGCCGAATATATTTTGGAGGGGTTTTGTCACAAGGCAGTCTCACTGCAAAGTCAAATCCCACGTGTATATTGAATCCAGTGCCAAATAATTCCTTTCCGAGTATAAAACCAGTCGAAGAATTCCAGGAAGCCCTTCCTTACCAAGGAAGCTAATTCAAAGGCCCCAAATACATACGAAAAACCCCTTTCCTTCCATGTTTCTCAATCACAGGCACCTCTTTCTGGCTTCAGGGCAACCCTACCACTATTTTCAGACTTCTCATCTTTCACCCATATCCACAACACAGCTGGCCCTGATGAACTCACCAGCCCAGCCTCTACTTGTCTCTGGCTTGGGATAACTTGTACTACTTACAGATACTGTTTCTTGAGAGCAACTCCTTAGATAACCTGCACACTCAGATAACCCCCCAGTTCCCTTCCTGCATCTCTTTACAGATCTGTCGATTTGTCCAACTTCTGGAGGAGACACTCTGAAACGAGGAACGGAGGGGTCAGATGAGGGGTATCGGAGATAAGGAAGATGGAGGGATCTGGGGGAGGGCAGGGGGAAAGGCAGGAGGTTACACAGGACCAGAGACTGGAGCTGAATCATAGTGTAAGATGCTCTGGGGCGAACTTGCAGTGTGACCTGCAAACCTCTGTGATCAACACAGCTGGCAAATCTCAGTGAGAATCTCTTTAGTTTCTACACTTTACATAGAAAAAAAAAAGCATAAACATTTTTCTTCCTCTGGCTAATTCTTTTGCAAATAGAGGCGAGGTCCAGTTATAAGAAGCTGCTGCTCCCCCGTGCAGGTTCACATCAAGTCTCTGCTTCACAGATACCAAAAAGTGAACACATCACGGCTGGGAAGAAACGCTTCGTTCCAGATCCAGTCTGGAGCAAGAGACGAAAGCTGGCTGTCGGAGCAGCAGCTGGCATAACCTCAAATCTTCAGGAGAAGCCATCAAGGGACACTAAGACTGATCTCTTCCTCTGCCTATTGCAACACATCTGCTTGGGCTGGGATTCCAGGCCATTCCCCTACTGACAAATGTCAGCAAGCAGCGTGTGCTTTTGAAGACTATTACATCTGTGTCCTACTCACGCTCACTCCAGAGGTTCCTGTTTCATATCCTGTTCTGATTGCTCTACATTTATCATGTAAATTAATTTCAAGTACACACAGGGGAAAAAAAATTAAGTTGGTACACATAAAGATTATAACATATGAGAATTTGTTAGGGGTTATAATAAAGCTTACTGTTAAAACCACACACCCACTACACAAATACATGAACAATACAAGACCATGAGCTGTATTTCAGATGGAAGTTAAGGTGCAAAAATAATTCATTTGGTTTCCAGCAACCTTCCAACATTCACCTTCAGAGACCTCCCAACTTTCAGAGTCCTTACAAACATCACAAACTGAATGGTAGAGCCAGCAACTCTCATTCATTCAGATAAACTGTATTGATATAAATCCTTCAGAAGCAGTGGATCTCTGTGAGACAGGAACAGTGAGCAGTAACAGATATAAGCACTTCAATGAATTTGAAGGGAAACATTTCTCTCAAACAGTCGGAACATGTTGCAGAACTTTGGAAATGTCCTGTTTCTTACCTGTTAGAAAGAAATGTTTTAATTTGTAATAAACAGATCTTTTTATATCTGAAGGCCATACTGCTGCATGGACATTGCTCTGATAAGGCAGACTATGCAGCCCTTTTTGCCATCAGAGAGCTCCTGAAGTCTGTGCTGCCTATGCCTGCTATTCTTGAAAGCAGAGATGGGATTACAGGCTTCTGTGGGGCGTCCTCAACTCACACCCACAGAGACCCAACATGTAATTCTCTGCCGACATGATTTTTCCTACCATCTACTTCTGTGCTGGGCACTAACCCAGGGAAGTTAAAAAACCCTCCCCCATGACACCCACTCAGCACTACAGTATCTGTTTCCCAATCCTTCTGATAAGTGTGCCTGTTATTCTGTTCTAATACTGTCCCAAACACAACAGTATGCCCATAAGTTAAACAGCAAAGGAGAATAATTCAAACTAAGCATTTACCTGCAAGCAATTTTCCAACAAAAGGGGTAAAAAGGTGTCCCAGCCCAAACCCAACAGAACATCACAGCCACTGTCTTTAGTGCCTGTGATCCTCTAATAACAGTGACCATGCCAGGACATCGAGGGCTACATTCAGTAATCAGACTTGAAATATTTCATGCAATAGAATACCAAGTGCAGGTTGTTTGGCTCTGGTTTTCATGCTATAGGTTACAAATGTTTTGACAAATTTATCTGACTTGCAATCAGTAAATAAACAAGTCCTAAGACACTTGATGTGGGAACTGTATTTCCCAGATAGAAATACATTCCCATACCAACTCCAAAGGGAGTGTAAGTCTTCAGTGAGTAATACAATAGTGCTACTCCTATAGCCTACTCAAATTGTCTCTGAGATTACCGACATCTACCAAGCAAGAACTACCAATAGCAACACACAGTTACTGCTATTTTTCAGTAAGACCTGAGAATAGACCGAACTCTCTGAGTTACTCGGCTAATGCTATAGCTTACTGTGCTAAGGGCGTGCTCCTATGAGCAATGCTTACACCTTCTGCCAGCTCTAAAGGTGCGAGAGGTAGAGTATTTCCATTTAAAAGGCTTTGGTACTGGTTCTTATTTCACGCTAATCTTCATTGACAAACAGCATTTCTTATTTTGAAGTTGGGCTTTAGGATTCACATGCATTTCCTCTCAGTCTCTCCAAGACAACATGAAGATCTTTTTTCTTCCAACTCCCAATATGAGATGTGCCCTAAAAAAATCTCCTGGATTGTTTAAATACCAACATAAGGATTCTCCCAACTGAGGGAGAGAAAGAGGGGGGTGTATACCACATGAGGAAAAGGATTCCTCCTGCATCATCGGTTCTCCTTAGAAACTTGGAGGAGGCTGTTTCGTGTGCACAACAACACTGTCTCTGTTACAGACTTCTTTAAAGTTGAAGAAAGGGATGTTGCGAAAGGGAACTCCTACAGTGTGCAGCTCATTTAGTCTGCCTTTAGGTCAACCCAGATGGAGGAGATAGGGCCCTCATGGCTCGCTTCACCTTCATCTCTCCCCTTCTGGGAAGGGTTTCATCAATGTCACAGAGAAGATGTTCAAAGGTACTGCATTCTTGAAGCATAAAAACCCTCTTATTTCACTGGATCAGTGGATCAGGGAGAAGGTTATCTGTGCCTATTTACAACACCTCACAACTCAAACAGGTTGAAGACTGAATATGTAAATAAATGCATCTGAGGAACCAAAGAATATGGTTTTCTCAGTCACCAAAAATGCTCGGCTCTTTTTGATCTTCATTTATGTTTGTCTTTCTATCTCCTAAAAGAAATCTTGAATGGTGCTTATATATATTTAACTGTTTCTAATTTACTATGAAGAACAGTGAAGAGTTTACACTTCCCTGAACATGACCTGAAGGCTTCAAATTTATTCAGACAGGAAAGCTCATACCATTTTAAAGATAAAGTATGTGACTACAGAATCAGATATAATTAATACAGTGTGTCCTCATTCTCCAAGGGGGAAAAAAAGAGAGAGATTATCACCATGAAATACCAGCCACAGATTAGATAGAGTATGAAAGAAAAAGACTAAAATGTGGATTGTGGCTCTTGTTCAGATACACATCTTTAGCAGAGTAAATGTCACCTAATAAGTCATTTTTGCTCCACCAACCAACCACTAATCTCTGGTAATGGTGTTCCAAGTTACCGACTGAGTTGAAATACATGGAAAATGAATGCAGCATGTAGATCCTGGATACCTGTATTTGTGACGCTGTTGACACAGCAGAGGCTCGGTGCACTCCTGCTGCAGCCATGTTTCCTGTTTCTATAAACATGCTCTGTTTGAAAAGGGGCTACTATGGGCACACATGTGCAGTTTATAGCTAGTTTTGTGCCAACATAAATCAAGCCCAAATGCCATCTCAATGACATAATGTAAGACTTATGCTTAAGGGAGTCCACATCCATAAGTAAGTGGGTTCCAAAGTAATTAATTTGAGGAGTCCACTTACATTTCAATCTCACAACCAGACAGACTGCCTCGTGGTTCCCTTGGCTTTTTAGCGTCAGACTCCCCAAATTTCACTCTTCCATTTCCTTCACTTCCTCACCTTTCAGGGTCAGAGCTTAATACCGCAAAGGGAAATGAAACAGAGAAAAACAAAACAAAACAAGCTGCAAAGCAGATTAAAGCCATGCTTGACATTCAGAGGTACACGGTTCCTTTTTCAGCTACAGGTATGAAGTAGTAATAATTTTGTGTCCACAACTCACAGTATAAACATGGTTTAAAAGAAAATGGAAGTTTTCTTCCATTGCAGTGCATCCTCACTCAAAAAATGTCATGGCTTTTTAAATGTATTCTATTTAATGTTCAAGTCAGCTGAATTCTAAATTGGTTTGGGTTGTTTTTGCTTAGAAATGGTCTGGGAAGTAGACAGAAATCCTCTTACACTTCCCTCAACTCTTGGTGCTCTAAATGCACCGTTTCTGAGGGGAAGGTGTTTGCAGAGCAAGGCACAGAAATATGTGCTTCTGCTTGTTAGAGAGGATGGATCTGTCTGCCAAATGTCTTCTCCTGAGTGGGACTGAGAAAATTGCCATCAGCCTGCGGCTCTTACAGAATTCCTGCTCTGACTGCACCATTAAGCAAAACCCCACACACCAGTCTGCTCAGAGAAACTAACTTGCTAAAGTCAGGGTCCAATTCCTTTCCCAGGAAAACCAGAAAATTAACTCCTACTACCTTCTGTGGAGGCTGGATGAAATGTAAGTGAAGAGACATGCAATTAGTCATGGGACAAAATGGCCCATCCAGATTCAAGAGGAGAGATGTTTTATGGGAGGTAATTAGCTTTTGCTCACCCAATTTATATATGCTGCCCTGAGTCAGTGGGCATGAGGCCATTTAGCAATTCATGGGACCAACCTTAAACCAAGGATTCCCATGTTTTTGCAGCAGAGAAAGCTGGAACTGTTTCACACAGCCAACATAGAGGTTATTAGCTTGGTCCCACATTTCTCCCTGTAAGATGCTCACACCTCATGAGGAGGTCAGAGGGATTACAGCATATTTTTGCAGATCCTAGTCTGTTCTTAAACTGCAGTATTTCCATATTTGTTTACGCAATACTAGTGCAGAACCTGTTTCTATCAGACAGCCTGCTTCAGTCTTCATGCTTTTTAAAGAAGAGAGGATAGTGACAATACGGACATTTCCAATGAGATCTCCTCCGGTTCATTTTAAATGTTCAACCTCACTTTCGGAAGAGATTTCAGCTTTGTTTCTGATTTAGTCTGATGAATATGTAGCAAGTGCCAGGGGTGCCTCAATGCTTAATGCACGTATTTCCAGGAGTTTCTATAGAGGTCATCATTCTAGCATGATCGATATATAATGAAGGAATATGAGAAGCCAGTAAGAGAGGTCAGACTTCACGGACCTGCTGAGAAAGGCTCAGAAAAAGAACATGAAAGCTGGTAACAGAGTATAAGAAAGCATGGCAATGAGTAACCTTTCCTGATGAATAAGTGTTTACATAGCTAAACTTTTACTAAACTACTAACCAGGCAGAAATTAAAGACCCTCGCTTCCAAGTGGATTATTGCATTTCTTCTTCTTTCTCATTTTGGGACCTAGAAAATCAAATTTCAGAAAATGATGCCATGGTTTTGAAAACCCTAATACAATTTGCTGGATGCCAGTGGCTTTTTCTACAACAGCTTAAACAGACATACAACGCTTCCATGATTATGAAGATCTAAGGGAGGAACAAGATTTTTCTTTTTTCTTCTTACACTTGGAATTCTTCTGTGCTTGCCTTGTATCTGAAGAGATGTAAACAGAGGGGGGGAAATATGGTTAAAGGAGTTATTCAACAAAATAAAAAAGTGCATGTGTACGCTCATACAAAAACAAAGAAAACATGCAGAGAGAGTTAAGTTTCTTATAAGAATCTCCTTTATTTTAGAGGAGAAAATGTAATGATTGTGTGATTTTAATGTTTATGTAAAGATAATGAACAGGTAGCATAACTGAACAAAGCCATTAAAGAAGACTAAACTTCCCAGGTACAATTTAACTTAATTCATGGTCATATAGGACCCTCTTGCTCATGTCAGAAGACAATTCAGTCTTCAGAAAAATCAAAATAAACATTCAGAGTTTTAAAGGGTGGATCTGTAGCTCAGAGGTGAAACAAAAGAAGTTTTTGAACAAGTCATCCCAAATTTAGAACCGAACTCTTCTTCTGCTACAAGGCAAATGGACGATTCTTCCAACCCAGAGATGAGAGAGTCCTGAAAGAAAACGCACTGCAGTAATCAGCCACATTTAACACAGTAACAAATGAGATGAGAGTGGAGGAGTTAAAATGAATGTGCAAGTAGGAAAGAAACACAGCATAGACTTGAGGCTTGTGTAAATTTTTTGATTTTTTAGTAAAATAAATGTCTTCCATCACATCCTGCCTCTTGCTTTCATGATCATTTTGCAATTTCCAAATTTTTACCAGCTAAAAAGAGAACAATACTCTACTTCGCACGTGATGGTAAGATACCCTATGCTGATGAGATGATATCCTATGCCAGATTAGGGATCTCTCTGGTCCTTCTTGTGTCTGTGGTTGTAACCACTAACAAAAATTTAACAAAAAAGTAAAAGGAAGTTTGCAATAGGCAGCTATGGGCAAATCTGCCCACAAGAAGTTTCTTTCTTCTCCCTAAAAGTCAAAGCCTGATTTACACCCTGAAGTAATTCCTGTGCCTTACACAACTCTTAATTATTTTCAATCCTTGCTGTAGTCACTGTAAGTGTCCCCATAAACTGGATAAATGAACCTTTTTTAGGGTTCTCCTGAATTCTTCCTGGTGATATTTTGTGGCAATTAATTTATTTTAAGATCCGGATACCTTCAAAGATGACTTAATCAACAGCACATTCTGGCCTCACCACAAAACTCCTGAAACTGGTATGCGTTAAGTCCAGACAAGCCACTCCAAAAATGCAGACAGGTGCCCACAGGAGGGGCAAAAATGCAAGAATTTCCCATGCTCTCCCAGCCGGCTGGTAAGCTCCCCAGCCCAGCTCCCTGCCCACCAGCTCCTGCCACGGATCTGGGCAGAGGAGGTTTGAACCCAGCCAGCTACTCTTCCTTACCCTGCTCCAGGGAGCTGCACCCACCAGACAGTGATCCCGGGAGATGTGCTGTGGAAGCCCACCTTCCGGCTGCCCCTGGGAACCAGCTTCTGTCTGCAGAGAAGTCCTTCAGCGAAGAGTGAGGGATGAAGGAAGTGGGAACAGAGGCAACAGGGACACTCCCTGCAGCCTCCACTACTCCCAGAAGATGTGCTCTTGGGGAGAAGGGGCAGGGAGCCTGAATTAGTGGTTTTAAAGTTGGGGGAAGAGGTGGAACAAGTCTTAAGAGTATGTGGGAGGACATGGGAAAGAAACCCAGAGAACTGCTGATATAGATCCTCAGGTCAGTATAATGAGCAAAGTATCATGCAATAAGCCAGGAATGAAATCATGGCTTGAGCAATGATTTTGTGCCACTAGTAAAATCCTGTGGGGCGTAGTCATTGACAAGGGTAGGCTTAGCCTGGGTTTTTCATATTTAGGAGCACAGGCAGCTAAAGAGCTGAGGGGAAATGATTTATGAGGACAGAGCTAAATGCTTATTGCTAGGTTAAACAACAAGTAAGGGCAGACATAACAGCCTACAAATACCCATAGGAGTAAACGTCAAGGAGTGTGAGGAACTGTTTTGAACAGCAAGATAAATTTCCTAAGACTGAGGTGCAGTGGCTTGTGATACACTTGCCCAAAAAGCTGAAGTTTTGTTGGTCACGACTAGCCTGGGCAAAGCATGAGCAAACAAAAGGCAAGGAACAATTCTGTGTTGCTGGACAGGTGAAAGAGATTATTCAAATCTGTCCCATGTTCAGATGAGCTCCACTTCTTCATCACCGGAGAAGCTACCTGCAATGTTCAGCAAGGTATAGGAGTTGGAGACAGCATTCTAGAGACATACTGCAACGACTTTTCCAGTTACAATTTTTGTGATAGCAGCAATTACAAACTTTATTTCATCAAGACAGTTTCAGGTTGATTGTATAAATGAAGAAGTCACATAGCTGCTATTGCAAAGGAGTAAGCACACAAGATCACTCACAGCTAAAAAGACTATCCACCACAGCAGTTTCACTACAGTTAATATCAAATCTATCCTGCACAGAGGATGAGTGTTAAACTTGCACCCTATCTAATGCCCCCTTAAGCCCCTGAAATAGCTCTTAAATGGACTTGAACTTTGTTCTGTGCTGAGCACCTGCATGAGGGGTGAGATCCAGCCCAAGGTCGTGTT